>NC_086222.1:9037016-9181374 GCF_035770615.1 Melospiza melodia melodia
TAAGAACACTAACCCTAGGCATAACTCAATACCTCAACGCTAGTTAAGGAAAAGCAGCCTTGTTGGATGGTGGTCCTCATGGAAATAGCAGTGTGAGGCAGCCAAGTTGTGTCACTTTTGCACTCCCGTTGTGATGCCTTGAACAGCTGCAGTGTGCCTGGAGCACAGGGCTTCCTGGTTTTAAAAGTCCTTGGCCCAAGCCTAACACGTAACCCTAGGAAGGTAAATCACCGGGTATTAGGGTTCTTCCTTAGGAAAAGCTGTGAAAGCAGCCATGTTCTGGCACATTCTGCGCTCCCTTTGGATGCCTTTGGCAGCTACGAGTAAGCTGGAACTCAGGGCTTCCTGGTTCAAAAAATCCTAAGCCCTAGGTCTGAACACTAACCATAAAGCTAGGCAGATAAATCAGCCTAGGGTATAGTGATGGTGCCAAGGAAGAAGCTGTGAAAGCAGCCATGTTGTGACACTTTTGCACTCCCTTTTGGATGCCTTTCACAGCTCCAGTGTGCCTGGAGGTCTGGGCTTCCTGATTTTAAAAATCCTAGCACAAGGCCTACCTAACCCCAACCCGACGACGAGAAAGGCAAATCAGCCAGGAATTAGGGATGTCCCAAGGAAATAGCTGTGGAGGCAGGCATGTTGTGGTACTTTTTGTGCTCTTCTTGGGTAGTCCTTCGCAGCTGCTGTGTTCTTGGAACTCAGGGCTTTCTGGTTGAAAGAACCCTAACCCTAGGCCTAACTCAAAACCTCACGCTAGGAAGGAAAACCAGCCTAAGTTTGGGGATGGTCTCATGGAAATAGCAGTGGAGGCAGCCAAGTTGTGTCACTTTTGCACTCCCGTTGGGATGCCTTGAACAGCTGCAGTGTGCCTGGAGCACAGGGCTTCCTGGTTTTCAAAGTCCTTGGCCCAAGCCTAACAGTAACCCTAGGAAGGTAAATCAGCCGGGTATTAGGGTTCTTCCTAAGGAAAAAGCTGTGAAAGCAGCCATGTTGTGGCACTTTTGCACTCCTTTGGGATGCCTTTGACAGCTCCAGTGTGCCTGGAGGTCTGGGCTTCCTGATTTTAAAAATCCTAGCACAAGGCCTACCTAACCCAACCCGACGACGAGAAAGGCAAATCAGCCAGGAATTAGGGATGTCCCCAAGGAAATAGCTGTGGAGGCAGGCATGTTGTGGTACTTTTGTGCTCTTCTTGGGTAGTCCTTCGCAGCTGCTGTGTTCTTGGAACTCAGGGCTTTCTGGTTGAAAAGAAGCCTAACCCTAGGCCTAACTCAAACCTCAAGGCTAGGAAGGAAAATCAGCCTATGGTTGGGGATGGTCTCATGGAAATAGCAGTGGAGGCAGCCAAGTTGTGTCACTTTTGCACTCCCGTTGGGATGCCTTGAACAGCTGCAGTGTGCCTGGAGCACAGGGCTTCCTGGTATTCAAAGTCCTTGGCCAAGCCTAACAGTAACCCTAGGAAGGTAAATCAGCCGGGTGTTTAGGGATTCTTCCTTAGGAAAAAGCTGTGAAAGCAGCCATGTTGTGGCACTTCTGGGCTCCCTTTGGGATGCCTTTGGCAGCTACAGTAAGCTGGAACTCAGGGCTTCCTGGTTCAAAAAATCCTAGCCCTAGGCTGAACCCTAACCATAAACCTAGGCAGATAAATCAGCCCCAGGTATAGTGATGGTGCCAAGGAAGAAGCTGTGAAAGCAGCCATGTTGTGGCACTTTTGCACTCCCTTTTGGATGCCTTTCACAGCTCCAGTGTGCCTGGAGGTCTGGGCTTCCTGATTTTAAAAATCCTATCACAAGGCCTACCTAACCCCAACCGACGACGAGAAAGGCAAATCAGCCTGGAATTAGGGGTGTCCCCAAGAATAGCTGTGGAGGCAGGCATGTTGTGGGTACTTTTGTGCTCTTCTTGGGTAGTCCTTCGCAGCTGCTGTATTCTTGAAACTCAGGGCTTTCTGGTTAAAAAACTCTAAGCCTAGGCCTAACTCAAACCTCAACGCTAGGAAGGAAAACCAGCCTAAGGTTTGGGGATGGTCTCATGGAAATAGCAGTGGAGGCAGCCAAGTTGTGTCACTTTTGCACTCCCGTTGGGATGCCTTGAGCAGCTGCAGTGTGCCTGGAGCACAGGGCTTCCTGGTTTTAAAAGTCCTTGGCCCAAGCCTAACAGTAACCCTAGGAAGGTAAATCAGCCGGGTATTAGGGTTCTTCCTAAGGAAAAAGCTGTGAAAGCAGCCATGTTGTGGCACTTTTGCACTCCTTTTGGATGCCTTTCACAGCTCCAGTGTGCCTGGAGGTCTGGGCTTCCTGATTTTAAAATCCTAGCACAAGGCCTACCTAACCCCAACCCGACGACGAGAAAGGCAAATCAGCCAGGAATTAGGGATGTCCCCAAGGAAATAGCTGTGGAGGCAGGCATGTTGTGGTACTTTTGTGCTCTTCTTGGGTAGTCCTTCGCAGCTGCTGTGTTCTTGGAACTCAGGGCTTTCTGGTTAAAAAACTCTAAGCCTAGGCCTAACTCAAACCTCAACGCTAGGAAGGAAAACCAGCCTAAGGGTTGGGGATGGTCTCATGGAAATAGCATTGGAGGCAGCCAAGTTGTGTCACTTTTGCACTCCCGTTGGGATGCCTTGAACAGCTGCAGTGTGCCTGGAGCACAGGGCTTCCTGGTTTTCAAAGTCTTGGCCCAAGCCTAACAGTAACCCTAGGAAGGTAAATCAGCCGGGTATTAGGGTTCTTCCTTAGGAAAAAGCTGTGAAAGCAGCCATGTTGTGGCACTTCTGTGCTCCCTTTGGGATGCCTTTCGCAGCTACAGTAAGCCTGGAACTCAGGGCTTCCTGGTTCAAAAAAATCCTAGCCCTAGGCTGAACCCTAACCATAAACCTAGGCAGATAAATCAGCCCAGGTATAGTGATGGTGCCAAGGAAGAAGCTGTGAAAGCAGCCATGTTGTGGCACTTTTGCACTCCCTTTTGGATGCCTTTCACAGCTCCAGTGTGCCTGGAGGTCTGGGCTTCCTGATTTTAAAAATCCTAGCACAAGGCCTACCTAACCCCAACCCGACGACGAGAAAGGCAAATCAGCCAGGAATTAGGGATGTCCCCAAGGAAATAGCTGTGGAGGCAGGCATGTTGTGGTACTTTTGTGCTCTTCTTGGGTAGTCCTTCGCAGCTGCTGTGTTCTTGGAACTCAGGGCTTTCAGGGTAAAAGAACACTAACCATAGGCCGAACTCAAAACTCAACGCTAGGAAGGAAAACCAGCCTAAGTTTGGGGATGGTCTCATGGAAATAGAAGTGGAGGCAGCCAAGCTGTGTCACTTTTGCACTCCCGTTGGGATGCCTTGAACAGCTGCAGTGTGCCTGGAGCACAGGGCTTCCTGGTTTTAAAAGTCCTTGGCCCAAGCCTAACAGTAACCCTAGGAAGGTAAATCAGCCGGGTATTAGGGTTCTTCCTAAGGAAAAAGCTGTGAAAGGCAGCCATGTTGTGGCACTTTTGCACTCCCTTTTGGATGCCTTTCACAGCTCCAGTGTGCCTGGAGGTCTGGGCTTCCTGATTTTAAAAATCCTAGCACAAGGCCTACCTAACCCCAACCCGACGACGAGAAAGGCAAATCAGCCAGGAATTAGGATGTCCCCAAGGAAATAGCTGTGGAGGCAGGCATGTTGTGGTACTTTTGTGCTCTTCTTGGGTAGTCCCTTCGCAGCTGCTGTATTCTTGAAACTCAGGGCTTTCTAGTTAAAAAATTCTAAGCCTAGGCCTAACTCAAACCTCAACGCTAGGAAGGAAAATCAGCCTATGGTTGGGGATGGTCTCATGGAAATAGCAGTGGAGGCAGCCAAGTTGTGTCACTTTTGCACTCCCGTTGGGATGCCTTGAACAGCTGCAGTGTGCCTGGAGCACAGGGCTTCCTGGTTTTCAAAGTCCTTGGCACAAGCCTAACAGTAACCCTAGGAAGGTAAATCAGCCGGGTATTAGGGTTCTTCCTTAGGAAAAAGCTGTGAAAGCAGCCATGTTGTGGCACTTTTGCACTCCCTTTTGGATGCCTTTCACAGCTCCAGTGTGCCTGGAGGTCTGGGCTTCCTGATTTTAAAAATCCTAGCACAAGGCCTACCTAACCCCAACCCGACGACGAGAAAGGCAAATCAGCCAGGAATTAGGGATGTCCCCAAGGAAATAGCTGTGGAGGCAGGCATGTTGTGGTACTTTTGTGCTCTTCTTGGGTAGTCCTTCGCAGCTGCTGTGTTCTTGGAACTCAGGGCTTTCTGGTTGAAAGAAGCCTAACCCTAGGCCTAACTCAAACCTCAAGGCTAGGAAGGAAAATCAGCCTATGTTTGGGGATGGTCTCATAGAAATAGCAGTGGAGGCAGCCAAGTTGTGTCACTTTTGCACTCCCGTTGGGATGCCTTGAACAGCTGCAGTGTGCCTGGAGCACAGGGCTTCCTGGTTTTCAAAGTCCTTGGCCCAAGCCTAACAGTAACCCTAGGAAGGTAAATCAGCCGGGTGTTAGGATTCTTCCTTAGGAAAAAGCTGTGAAAGCAGCCATGTTGTGGCACTTCTGCGCTCCCTTTGGGATGCCTTTGGCAGCTACAGTAAGCCTGGAACTCAGGGCTTCCTGGTTCAAAAAATCCTAGCCCTAGGCTGAACCCTAACCATAAACCTAGGCAGATAAATCAGCCCAGGTATAGTGATGGTGCCAAGGAAGAAGCTGTGAAAGCAGCCATGTTGTGGCACTTTTGCACTCCCTTTTGGATGCCTTTCACAGCTCCAGTGTGCCTGGAGGTCTGGGCTTCCTGATTTTAAAAATCCTATCACAAGGCCTACCTAACCCCAACCCGACGACGAGAAAGGCAAATCAGCCTGGAATTAGGGGTGTCCCCAAGGAAATAGCTGTGGAGGCAGGCATGTTGTGGTACTTTTGTGCTCTTCTTGGGTAGTCCTTCGCAGCTGCTGTATTCTTGAAACTCAGGGCTTTCTGGTTAAAAAACTCTAAGCCTAGGCCTAACTCAAACCTCAACGCTAGGAAGGAAAACCAGCCTAAGGTTGGGGATGGTCTCATGGAAATAGCAGTGGAGGCAGCCAAGTTGTGTCACTTTTGCACTCCCGTTGGGATGCCTTGAGCAGCTGCAGTGTGCCTGGAGCACAGGGCTTCCTAGTTTTAAAAGTCCTTGGCCCAAGCCTAACAGTAACCCTAGGAAGGTAAATCAGCCGGGTATTACGGTTCTTCCTAAGGAAAAAGCTGTGAAAGCAGCCATGTTGTGGCACTTTTGCACTCCCTTTTGGATGCCTTTCACAGCTCCAGTGTGCCTGGAGTTCTGGGCTTCCTGATTTTAAAAATCCTAGCACAAGGCCTACCTAACCCCAACCCGACGACGAGAAAGGCAAATCAGCCAGGAATTAGGGATGTCCCCAAGGAAATAGCTGTGGAGGCAGGCATGTTGTGGTACTTTTGTGCTCTTCTTGGGTAGTCCTTCGCAGCTGCTGTGTTCTTGGAACTCAGGGCTTTCTGGTTAAAAAACTCTAACCCTAGGCCTAACTCAAAACTCAACGCTAGGAAGGAAAACCAGCCTAAGGTTGGGGATGGTCTCATGGAAATAGCGTTGGAGGCAGCCAAGTTGTGTCACTTTTGCGCTCCCCTTGGGATGCCTTGAACAGCTGCAGTGTGCCTGGAGCACAGGGCTTCCTGGTTTTAATAGTCCTTTGCCCAAGCCTAACAGTAACCCTAGGAAGGTAAATCAGCCGGGTATTAGGGTTCTTCCTAAGGAAGAAGCTGTGAAAGCAGCCATGTTGTGACACTTTTGCACTCCCTTTTGGATGCCTTTCACAGCTCCAGTGTGCCTGGAGGTCTGGGCTTCCTGATTTTAAAAATCCTAGCACAAGGCCTGCCTAACCCCAACCCGACGACGAGAAAGGCAAATCAGCCAGGAATTAGGGATGTCCCCAAGGAAATAGCTGTGGAGGCAGGCATGTTGTGGTACTTTTGTGCTCTTCTTGGGTAGTCCTTCGCAGCTGCTGTGTTCTTGGAACTCAGGGCTTTCTGGTTGAAAGAAGCCTAACCCTAGGCCTAACTCAAACCTCAAGGCTAGGAAGGAAAATCAGCCTATGGTTGGGGATGGTCTCATGGAAATAGCAGTGGAGGCAGCCAAGTTGTGTCACTTTTGCACTCCCGTTGGGATGCCTTGAACAGCTGCAGTGTGCCTGGAGCACAGGGCTTCCTGGTTTTCAAAGTCCTTGGCCCAAGCCTAACAGTAACCCTAGGAAGGTAAATCAGCCGGGTATTAGGGTTCTTCCTAAGGAAAAAGCTGTGAAAGCAGCCATGTTGTGGCACTTTTGCACTCCCTTTTGGATGCCTTTCACAGCTCCAGTGTGCCTGGAGGTCTGGGCTTCCTGATTTTCAAAATCCTAGCACAAGGCCTACCTAACCACAACCCGACGACGAGAAAGGCAAATCAGCCAGGAATTAGGGATGTCCCCAAGGAAATAGCTGTGGAGGCAGGCATGTTGTGGTACTTTTGTGCTCTTCTTGGGTAGTCCTTCGCAGCTGCTGTATTCTTGAAACTCAGGGCTTTCTGGTTAAAAAATTCTAAGCCTAGGCCTAACTCAAACCTCAACGCTAGGAAGGAAAATCAGCCTATGGTTGGGGATGGTCTTATGGAAATAGCAGTGGAGGCAGCCAAGTTGTGTCACTTTTGCACTCCCGTTGGGATGCCTTGAACAGCTGCAGTGTGCCTGGAGCACAGGGCTTCCTGGTTTTCAAAGTCCTTGGCACAAGCCTAACAGTAACCCTAGGAAGGTAAATCAGCCGGGTATTAGGGTTCTTCCTAAGGAAAAAGCTGTGAAAGCAGCCATGTTGTGGCACTTTTGCACTCCCTTTTGGATGCCTTTCACAGCTCCAGTGTGCCTGGAGGTCTGGGCTTCCTGATTTTAAAAATCCTAGCACAAGGCCTACCTAACCCCAACCCGACGACGAGAAAGGCAAATCAGCCAGGAATTAGGGATGTCCCCAAGGAAATAGCTGTGGAGGCAGGCATGTTGTGGTACTTTTGTGCTCTTCTTGGGTAGTCCTTCGCAGCTGCTGTGTTCTTGGAACTCAGGGCTTTCTGGTTGAAAGAAGCCTAACCCTAGGCCTAACTCAAACCTCAAGGCTAGGAAGGAAAATCAGCCTATGGTTGGGGATGGTCTCATGGAAATAGCAGTGGAGGCAGCCAAGTTGTGTCACTTTTGCACTCCCGTTGGGATGCCTTGAACAGCTGCAGTGTGCCTGGAGCACAGGGCTTCCTGGTTTTCAAAGTCCTTGGCCCAAGCCTAACAGTAACCCTAGGAAGGTAAATCAGCCGGGTGTTAGGATTCTTCCTTAGGAAAAAGCTGTGAAAGCAGCCATGTTGTGGCACTTCTGGGCTCCCTTTGGGATGCCTTTGGCAGCTACAGTAAGCCTGGAACTCAGGGCTTCCTGGTTCAAAAAATCCTAGCCCTAGGCTGAACCCTAACCATAAACCTAGGCAGATAAATCAGCCCAGGTATAGTGATGGTGCCAAGGAAGAAGCTGTGAAAGCAGCCATGTTGTGGCACTTTTGCACTCCCTTTTGGATGCCTTTCACAGCTCCAGTGTGCCTGGAGGTCTGGGCTTCCTGATTTTAAAAATCCTATCACATGGCCTACCTAACCCCAACTCGACGACGAGAAAGGCAAATCAGCCTGGAATTAGGGGTGTCCCCAAGGAAATAGCTGTGGAGGCAGGCATGTTGTGGTACTTTTGTGCTCTTCTTGGGTAGTCCTTCGCAGCTGCTGTATTCTTGAAACTCAGGGCTTTCTGGTTAAAAAACTCTAAGCCTAGGCCTAACTCAAACCTCAACGCTAGGAAGGAAAACCAGCCTAAGGTTGGGGATGGTCTCATGGAAATAGCAGTGGAGGCAGCCAAGTTGTGTCACTTTTGCACTCCCGTTGGGATGCCTTGAGCAGCTGCAGTGTGCCTGGAGCACAGGGCTTCCTGGTTTTAAAAGTCCTTGGCCCAAGCCTAACAGTAACCCTAGGAAGGTAAATCAGCCGGGTATTAGGGTTCTTCCTAAGGAAAAAGCTGTGAAAGCAGCCATGTTGTGGCACTTTTGCACTCCCTTTTGGATGCCTTTCACAGCTCCAGTGTGCCTGGAGTTCTGGGCTTCCTGATTTTAAAAATCCTAGCACAAGGCCTACCTAACCCCAACCCGACGACGAGAAAGGCAAATCAGCCAGGAATTAGGGATGTCCCCAAGGAAATAGCTGTGGAGGCAGGCATGTTGTGGTACTTTTGTGCTCTTCTTGGGTAGTCCTTCGCAGCTGCTGTGTTCTTGGAACTCAGGGCTTTCTGGTTAAAAAACTCTAACCCTAGGCCTAACTCAAAACTCAACGCTAGGAAGGAAAACCAGCCTAAGGTTGGGGATGGTCTCATGGAAATAGCATTGGAGGCAGCCAAGTTGTGTCACTTTTGCACTCCCGTTGGGATGCCTTGAACAGCTGCAGTGTGCCTGGAGCACAGGGCTTCCTGGTTTTCAAAGTCCTTGGCCCAAGCCTAACAGTAACCCTAGCAAGGTAAATCAGCCGGGTATTAGGGTTCTTCCTTAGGAAAAAGCTGTGAAAGCAGCCATGTTGTGGCACTTCTGTGCTCCCTTTGGGATGCCTTTCGCAGCTACAGTAAGCCTGGAACTCAGGGCTTCCTGGTTCAAAAAATCCTAGCCCTAGGCTGAACCCTAACCATAAACCTAGGCAGATAAATCAGCCCAGGTATAGTGATGGTGCCAAGGAAGAAGCTGTGAAAGCAGCCATGTTGTGGCACTTTTGCACTCCCTTTTGGATGCCTTTCACAGCTCCAGTGTGCCTGGAGGTCTGGGCTTCCTGATTTTAAAAATCCTAGCACAAGGCCTACCTAACCCCAACCCGACGACGAGAAAGGCAAATCAGCCAGGAATTAGGGATGTCCCCAAGGAAATAGCTGTGGAGGCAGGCATGTTGTGGTACTTTTGTGCTCTTCTTGGGTAGTCCTTCGCAGCTGCTGTGTTCTTGGAACTCAGGGCTTTCAGGTTAAAAGAACACTAACCATAGGCCGAACTCAAAACTCAACGCTAGGAAGGAAAACCAGCCTAAGTTTGGGGATGGTCTCATGGAAATAGCAGTGGAGGCAGCCAAGCTGTGTCACTTTTGCACTCCCGTTGGGATGCCTTGAACAGCTGCAGTGTGCCTGGAGCACAGGGCTTCCTGGTTTTAAAAGTCCTTGGCCCAAGCCTAACAGTAACCCTAGGAAGGTAAATCAGCCGGGTATTAGGGTTCTTCCTAAGGAAAAAGCTGTGAAAGCAGCCATGTTGTGGCACTTTTGCACTCCCTTTTGGATGCCTTTCACAGCTCCAGTGTGCCTGGAGGTCTGGGCTTCCTGATTTTAAAAATCCTAGCACAAGGCCTACCTAACCCCAACCCGACGACGAGAAAGGCAAATCAGCCAGGAATTAGGGATGTCCCCAAGGAAATAGCTGTGGAGGCAGGCATGTTGTGGTACTTTTGTGCTCTTCTTGGGTAGTCCTTCGCAGCTGCTGTGTTCTTGAAACTCAGGGCTTTCTGGTAAAAAAACTCTAACCCTAGGCCTAACTCAAACCTCAACACTAGGAAGGAAAATCAGCCTATGATTCGGGATGGTCTCATGGAAATAGCAGTGGAGGCAGCCAAGTTGTGTCACTTTTGCGCTCCCCTTGGGATGCCTTGAACAGCTGCAGTGTGCCTGGAGCACAGGGCTTCCTGGTTTTAAAAGTCCTTTGCCCAAGCCTAACAGTAACCCTAGGAAGGTAAATCAGCCGGGTATTAGGGTTCTTCCTTAGGAAAAAGCTGTGAAAGCAGCCATGTTGTGGCACTTCTGCGCTCCCTTTGGGATGCCTTTGGCAGCTACAGTAAGCCTGGAACTCAGGGCTTCCTGGTTCAAAAAATCCTAGCCCTAGGCTGAACACTAACCATAAACCTAGGCAGATAAATCAGCCTAGGTATAGTGATGGTGCCAAGGAAGAAGCTGTGAAAGCAGCCATGTTGTGACACTTTTGCACTCCCTTTTGGATGCCTTTCACAGCTCCAGTGTGCCTGGAGGTCTGGGCTTCCTGATTTTAAAAATCCTAGCACAAGGCCTACCTAACCCCAACCCGACGACGAGAAAGGCAAATCAGCCAGGAATTAGGGATGTCCCCAAGGAAATAGCTGTGGAGGCAGGCATGTTGTGGTACTTTTGTGCTCTTCTTGGGTAGTCCTTCGCAGCTGCTGTATTCTTGAAACTCAGGGCTTTCTGGGTAAAAAACTCTAACCCTAGGCCTAACTCAAACCTCAACCCTAGGAAGGAAAACCAGCCTAAGGTTAGGGATGGTCTCATGGAAATAGCAGTGGAGGCAGCCAAGTTGTGTCACTTTTGCACTCCCGTTGGGATGCCTTGAACAGCTGCAGTGTGCCTGGAGCACAGGGCTTCCTGGTTTTAAATGTCCTAGGCCCAAGCCTAACAGTAACCCTAGGAAGGTAAATCAGCCGGGTATTAGGGTTCTTCCTTAGGAAAAAGCTGTGAAAGCAGCCATGTTGGGGCACTTTTGCACTCCCTTTTGGATGCCTTTCACAGCTCCAGTGTGCCTGGAGTTCTGGGCTTCCTGATTTTAAAAATGCTAGCACAAGGCCTACCTAACCCCAACCCGACGACGAGAAAGGCAAATCAGCCAGGAATTAGGGATGTCCCCAAGGAAATAGCTGTGGAGGCAGGCATGTTGTGGTACTTTTGTGCTCTTCTTGGGTAGTCCTTCGCAGCTGCTGTATTCTTGGAACTCAGGGCTTTCAGGATAAAAGAACAGTAACCATAGGCCTAACTCAAACCTCAACACTAGGAAGGAAAATCAGCCTATGATTCGGGATGGTCTCATGGAAATAGCAGTGGAGGCAGCCAAGTTGTGTCACTTTTGCGCTCCCCTTGGGATGCGTTGAACAGCTGCAGTGTGCCTGGAGCACAGGGCTTCCTGGTTTTAAAAGTCCTTGGCCCAAGCCTAACAGTAACCCTAGGAAGGTAAATCAGCCGGGTATTAGGGATCTTCCTTAGGAAAAAGCTGTGAAAGCAGCCATGTTGTGACACTTTTGCACTCCCTTTTGGATGCCTTTCACAGCTCCAGTGTGCCTGGAGGTCTGGGCTTCCTGATTTTAAAAATCCTAGCACAAGGCCTACCTAACCCCAACCCGACGACGAGAAAGGCAAATCAGCCAGGAATTAGGGATGTCCCCAAGGAAATAGCTGTGGAGGCAGGCATGTTGTGGTACTTTTGTGCTCTTCTTGGGTAGTCCTTCGCAGCTGCTGTGTTCTTGGAACTCAGGGCTTTCTGGTTAAAAAACTCCAACCCTAGGCCTAACTCAAAACTCAACGCTAGGAAGGAAAACCAGTCTAAGGTTGGGGATGGTCTCATGGAAATAGCATTGGAGGCAGCCAAGTTGTGTCACTTTTGCGCTCCCCTTGGGATGCCTTGAACAGCTGCAGTGTGCCTGGAGCACAGGGCTTCCTGGTTTTAAAAGTCCTTTGCCCAAGCCTAACAGTAACCCTAGGAAGGTAAATCAGCCGGGTATTAGGGTTCTTCCTAAGGAAAAAGCTGTGAAAGCAGCCATGTTGTGGCACTTTTGCACTCCCTTTTGGATGCCTTTCACAGCTCCAGTGTGCCTGGAGGTCTGGGCTTCCTGATTTTAAAAATCCTAGCACAAGGCCTACCTAACCCCAACCCGACGACGAGAAAGGCAAATCAGCCAGGAATTAGGGATGTCCCCAAGGAAATAGCTGTGGAGGCAGGCATGTTGTGGTACTTTTGTGCTCTTCTTGGGTAGTCCTTCGCAGCTGCTGTGTTCTTGGAACTCAGGGCTTTCTGGTTGAAAGAACCCTAACCCTAGGCCTAACTCAAACCTCAAGGCTAGGAACGAAAATCAGCCTATGGTTGGGGATGGTCTCATGGAAATAGCAGTGGAGGCAGCCAAGTTGTGTCACTTTTGCACTCCCGTTGGGATGCCTTGAACAGCTGCAGTGTGCCTGGAGCACAGGGCTTCCTGGTTTTCAAAGTCCTTGGCCCAAGCCTAACAGTAACCCTAGGAAGGTAAATCAGCCTGGTATTAGGGTTCTTCCTTAGGAAAAAGCTGTGAAAGCAGCCATGTTGTGGCACTTCTGTGCTCCCTTTGGGATGCCTTTCGCAGCTACAGTAAGCCTGGAACTCAGGGCTTCCTGGTTCAAAAAATCCTAGCCCTAGGCTGAACCCTAACCATAAACCTAGGCAGATAAATCAGCCCAGGTATAGTGATGGTGCCAAGGAAGAAGCTGTGAAAGCAGCCATGTTGTGGCACTTTTGCACTCCCTTTTGGATGGCTTTCACAGCTCCAGTGTGCCTGGAGGTCTGGGCTTCCTGATTTTAAAAATCCTAGCACAAGGCCTACCTAACCCCAACCCGACGACGAGAAAGGCAAATCAGCCAGGAATTAGGGATGTCCCCAAGGAAATAGCTGTGGAGGCAGGCATGTTGTGGTACTTTTGTGCTCTTCTTGGGTAGTCCTTCGCAGCTGCTGTGTTCTTGGAACTCAGGGCTTTCAGGTTAAAAGAACACTAACCATAGGCCGAACTCAAAACTCAACGCTAGGAAGGAAAACCAGCCTAAGGTTGGGGATGGTCTCATGGAAATAGCAGTGGAGGCAGCCAAGCTGTGTCACTTTTGCACTCCCGTTGGGATGCCTTGAACAGCTGCAGTGTGCCTGGAGCACAGGGCTTCCTGGTTTTAAAAGTCCTTGGCCCAAGCCTAACAGTAACCCTAGGAAGGTAAATCAGCCGGGTATTAGGGTTCTTCCTAAGGAAAAAGCTGTGAAAGCAGCCATGTTGTGGCACTTTTGCACTCCCTTTTGGATGCCTTTCACAGCTCCAGTGTGCCTGGAGTTCTGGGCTTCCTGATTTTAAAAATCCTAGCACAAGGCCTACCTAACCCCAACCCGACGACGAGAAAGGCAAATCAGCCAGGAATTAGGGATGTCCCCAAGGAAATAGCTGTGGAGGCAGGCATGTTGTGGTACTTTTGTGCTCTTCTTGGGTAGTCCTTCGCAGCTGCTGTATTCTTGGAACTCAGGGCTTTCAGGATAAAAGAACAGTAACCATAGGCCTAACTCAAACCTCAACACTAGGAAGGAAAATCAGCCTATGATTCGGGATGGTCTCATGGAAATAGCAGTGGAGGCAGCCAAGTTGTGTCACTTTTGCGCTCCCCTTGGGATGCGTTGAACAGCTGCAGTGTGCCTGGAGCACAGGGCTTCCTGGTTTTCAAAGTCCTTGGCCCAAGCCTAACAGTAACCCTAGGAAGGTAAATCAGCCGGGTATTAGGGATCTTCCTTAGGAAAAAGCTGTGAAAGCAGCCATGTTGTGACACTTTTGCACTCCCTTTTGGATGCCTTTCACAGCTCCAGTGTGCCTGGAGGTCTGGGCTTCCTGATTTTAAAAATCCTAGCACAAGGCCTACCTAACCCCAACCCGACGACGAGAAAGGCAAATCAGCCAGGAATTAGGGATGTCCCCAAGGAAATAGCTGTGGAGGCAGGCATGTTGTGGTACTTTTGTGCTCTTCTTGGGTAGTCCTTCGCAGCTGCTGTGTTCTTGGAACTCAGGGCTTTCTGGTTGAAAGAACACTAACCCAAGGCCTAACACAAACCTCAACGCTAGGAATGAAAATCAGCCTATGGTTGGGGATGGTCTCATGGAAATAGCAGTGGAGGCAGCCAAGTTGTGTCACTTTTGCACTCCCGTTGGGATGCCTTGAACAGCTGCAGTGTGCCTGGAGCACAGGGCTTCCTGGTTTTAAAAGTCCTTGGCCCAAGCCTAACAGTAACCCTAGGAAGGTAAATCAGCCTGGTATTAGGGTTCTTCCTTAGGAAAAAGCTGTGAAAGCAGCCATGTTGTGGCACTTCTGTGCTCCCTTTGGGATGCCTTTCGCAGCTACAGTAAGCCTGGAACTCAGGGCTTCCTGGTTCAAAAAATCCTAGCCCTAGGCTGAACCCTAACCATAAACCTAGGCAGATAAATCAGCCCAGGTATAGTGATGGTGCCAAGGAAGAAGCTGTGAAAGCAGCCATGTTGTGGCACTTTTGCACTCCCTTTTGGATGCCTTTCACAGCTCCAGTGTGCCTGGAGGTCTGGGCTTCCTGATTTTAAAAATCCTAGCACAAGGCCTACCTAACCCCAACCCGACGACGAGAAAGGCAAATCAGCCAGGAATTAGGGATGTCCCCAAGGAAATAGCTGTGGAGGCAGGCATGTTGTGGTACTTTTGTGCTCTTCTTGGGTAGTCCTTCGCAGCTGCTGTGTTCTTGGAACTCAGGGCTTTCAGGTTAAAAGAACACTAACCATAGGCCGAACTCAAAACTCAACGCTAGGAAGGAAAACCAGCCTAAGTTTGGGGATGGTCTCATGGAAATAGCAGTGGAGGCAGCCAAGCTGTGTCACTTTTGCACTCCCGTTGGGATGCCTTGAACAGCTGCAGTGTGCCTGGAGCACAGGGCTTCCTGGTTTTAAAAGTCCTTGGCCCAAGCCTAACAGTAACCCTAGGAAGGTAAATCAGCCGGGTATGAGGGTTCTTCCTAAGGAAAAAGCTGTGAAAGCAGCCATGTTGTGGCACTTTTGCACTCCCTTTTGGATGCCTTTCACAGCTCCAGTGTGCCTGGAGTTCTGGGCTTCCTGATTTTAAAAATCCTAGCACAAGGCCTACCTAACCCCAACCCGACGACGAGAAAGGCAAATCAGCCAGGAATTAGGGATGTCCCCAAGGAAATAGCTGTGGAGGCAGGCATGTTGTGGTACTTTTGTGCTCTTCTTGGGTAGTCCTTCGCAGCTGCTGTATTCTTGGAACTCAGGGCTTTCAGGATAAAAGAACAGTAACCATAGGCCTAACTCAAACCTCAACACTAGGAAGGAAAATCAGCCTATGATTCGGGATGGTCTCATGGAAATAGCAGTGGAGGCAGCCAAGTTGTGTCACTTTTGCGCTCCCCTTGGGATGCGTTGAACAGCTGCAGTGTGCCTGGAGCACAGGGCTTCCTGGTTTTAAAAGTCCTTGGCCCAAGCCTAACAGTAACCCTAGGAAGGTAAATCAGCCGGGTATTAGGGATCTTCCTTAGGAAAAAGCTGTGAAAGCAGCCATGTTGTGACACTTTTGCACTCCCTTTTGGATGCCTTTCACAGCTCCAGTGTGCCTGGAGGTCTGGGCTTCCTGATTTTAAAAATCCTAGCACAAGGCCTACCTAACCCCAACCCGACGACGAGAAAGGCAAATCAGCCAGGAATTAGGGATGTCCCCAAGGAAATAGCTGTGGAGGCAGGCATGTTGTGGTACTTTTGTGCTCTTCTTGGGTAGTCCTTCGCAGCTGCTGTGTTCTTGGAACTCAGGGCTTTCTGGTTGAAAGAACATTAACCCAAGGCCTAACACAAACCTCAACGCTAGGAATGAAAATCAGCCTATGGTTGGGGATGGTCTCATGGAAATAGCAGTGGAGGCAGCCAAGTTGTGTCACTTTTGCACTCCCGTTGGGATGCCTTGAACAGCTGCAGTGTGCCTGGAGCACAGGGCTTCCTGGTTTTCAAAGTCCTTGGCCCAAGCCTAACAGTAACCCTAGGAAGGTAAATCAGCCGGGTATTAGGGTTCTTCCTAAGGAAAAAGCTGTGAAAGCAGCCATGTTGTGGCACTTTTGCACTCCCTTTTGGATGCCTTTCACAGCTCCAGTGTGCCTGGAGTTCTGGGCTTCCTGATTTTAAAAATCCTAGCACAAGGCCTACCTAACCCCAACCCGACGACGAGAAAGGCAAATCAGCCAGGAATTAGGGATGTCCCCAAGGAAATTGCTGTGGAGGCAGGCATGTTGTGGTACTTTTGTGCTCTTCTTGGGTAGTCCTTCGCAGCTGCTGTGTTCTTGGAACTCAGGGCTTTCTGGTTAAAAGACTCTAACCCTAGGCCTAACTCAAACCTCAACGCTAGGAAGGAAAATCAGCCTATGGTTGGGGATGGTCTCATGGAAATAGCAGTGGAGGCAGCCAAGTTGTGTCACTTTTGCACTCCCGTTGGGATGCCTTGAACAGCTGCAGTGTGCCTGGAGCACAGGGCTTCCTGGTTTTAAAAGTCCTTGGCCCAAGCCTAACAGTAACCCTAGGAAGGTAAATCAGCCGGGTATTAGGGTTCTTCCTAAGGAAAAAGCTGTGAAAGCAGCCATGTTGTGGCACTTTTGCACTCCCTTTGGGATGCCTTTCACAGCTCCAGTGTGCCTGGACTTCTGGGCTTCCTGATTTTAAAAATCCTAGCACAAGGCCTACCTAACCCCAACCCGACGACGAGAAAGGCAAATCAGCCAGGAATTAGGGATGTCCCCAAGGAAATAGCTGTGGAGGCAGGCATGTTGTGGTACTTTTGTGCTCTTCTTGGGTAGTCCTTCGCAGCTGCTATATTCTTGGAACTCAGGGCTTTCAGGTTAAAAGGACAGTAACCATAGGCATAACTCAAAACTCAACGCTAGGAAGGAAAACCAGCCTAAGGTTGGGGATGGTCTCATGGAAATAGCAGTGGAGGCAGCCAAGTTGTGTCACTTTTGCGCTCCCCTTGGGATGCCTTGAACAGCTGCAGTGTGCCTGGAGCACAGGGCTTCCTGGTTTTCAAAGTCCTTGGCCCAAGCCTAACAGTAACCCTAGGAAGGTAAATCACCTGGGTGTTAGGGTTCTTCCTTAGGAAAAAGCTGTGAAAGCAGCCATGTTGTGGCACTTCTGCGCTCCCTTTGGGATGCCTTTGGCAGCTACAGTAAGCCTGGAACTCAGGGCTTCCTGGTTCAAAAAATCCTAGCCCTAGACTGAACCCTAAGCATAAACCTAGGCAGATAAATCAGCCCAGGTATAGTGATGGTGCCAAGGAAGAAGCTGTGAAAGCAGCCATGTTGTGGCACTTTTGCACTCCCTTTTGGATGCCTTTCACAGCTCCAGTGTGCCTGGAGGTCTGGGCTTCCTGATTTTAAAAATCCTAGCACAAGGCCTACCTAACCCCAACCCGACGACGAGAAAGGCAAATCAGCCAGGAATTAGGGATGTCCCCAAGGAAATAGCTGTGGAGGCAGGCATGTTGTGGTACTTTTGTGCTCTTCTTGGGTAGTCCTTCGCAGCTGCTGTGTTCTTGGAACTCAGGGCTTTCAGGTTAAAAGAACACTAACCATAGGCCGAACTCAAAACTCAACGCTAGGAAGGAAAACCAGCCTAAGTTTGGGGATGGTCTCATGGAAATAGCAGTGGAGGCAGCCAAGCTGTGTCACTTTTGCACTCCCGTTGGGATGCCTTGAACAGCTGCAGTGTGCCTGGAGCACAGGGCTTCCTGGTTTTAAAAGTCCTTGGCCCAAGCCTAACAGTAACCCTAGGAAGGTAAATCAGCCGGGTATTAGGGTTCTTCCTAAGGAAAAAGCTGTGAAAGCAGCCATGTTGTGGCACTTTTGCACTCCCTTTTGGATGCCTTTCACAGCTCCAGTGTGCCTGGAGGTCTGGGCTTCCTGATTTTAAAAATCCTAGCACAAGGCCTACCTAACCCCAACCCGACGACGAGAAAGGCAAATCAGCCAGGAATTAGGGATGTCCCCAAGGAAATAGCTGTGGAGGCAGGCATGTTGTGGTACTTTTGTGCTCTTCTTGGGTAGTCCTTCGCAGCTGCTGTGTTCTTGAAACTCAGGGCTTTCTGGTAAAAAAACTCTAACCCTAGGCCTAACTCAAACCTCAACACTAGGAAGGAAAATCAGCCTATGATTCGGGATGGTCTCATGGAAATAGCAGTGGAGGCAGCCAAGTTGTGTCACTTTTGCGCTCCCCTTGGGATGCCTTGAACAGCTGCAGTGTGCCTGGAGCACAGGGCTTCCTGGTTTTAAAAGTCCTTTGCCCAAGCCTAACAGTAACCCTAGGAAGGTAAATCAGCCGGGTATTAGGGTTCTTCCTTAGGAAAAAGCTGTGAAAGCAGCCATGTTGTGGCACTTCTGCGCTCCCTTTGGGATGCCTTTGGCAGCTACAGTAAGCCTGGAACTCAGGGCTTCCTGGTTCAAAAAATCCTAGCCCTAGGCTGAACACTAACCATAAACCTAGGCAGATAAATCAGCCTAGGTATAGTGATGGTGCCAAGGAAGAAGCTGTGAAAGCAGCCATGTTGTGACACTTTTGCACTCCCTTTTGGATGCCTTTCACAGCTCCAGTGTGCCTGGAGGTCTGGGCTTCCTGATTTTAAAAATCCTAGCACAAGGCCTACCTAACCCCAACCCGACGACGAGAAAGGCAAATCAGCCAGGAATTAGGGATGTCCCCAAGGAAATAGCTGTGGAGGCAGGCATGTTGTGGTACTTTTGTGCTCTTCTTGGGTAGTCCTTCGCAGCTGCTGTATTCTTGAAACTCAGGGCTTTCTGGGTAAAAAACTCTAACCCTAGGCCTAACTCAAACCTCAACCCTAGGAAGGAAAACCAGCCTAAGGTTAGGGATGGTCTCATGGAAATAGCAGTGGAGGCAGCCAAGTTGTGTCACTTTTGCACTCCCGTTGGGATGCCTTGAACAGCTGCAGTGTGCCTGGAGCACAGGGCTTCCTGGTTTTAAAAGTCCTTTGCCCAAGCCTAACAGTAACCCTAGGAAGGTAAATCAGCCGGGTATTAGGGTTCTTCCTAAGGAAAAAGCTGTGAAAGCAGCCATGTTGTGGCACTTTTGCACTCCCTTTTGGATGCCTTTCACAGCTCCAGTGTGCCTGGAGTTCTGGGCTTCCTGATTTTAAAAATCCTAGCACAAGGCCTACCTAACCCCAACCGACGACGAGAAAGGCAAATCAGCCAGGAATTAGGGATGTCCCCAAGGAAATAGCTGTGGAGGCAGGCATGTTGTGGTACTTTTGTGCTCTTCTTGGGTAGTCCTTCGCAGCTGCTGTGTTCTTGGAACTCAGGGCTTTCTGGTTAAAAAACTCTAACCCTAGGCCTAACTCAAAACTCAACGCTAGGAAGGAAAACCAGCCTAAGGTTGGGGATGGTCTCATGGAAATAGCATTGGAGGCAGCCAAGTTGTGTCACTTTTGCGCTCCCCTTGGGATGCCTTGAACAGCTGCAGTGTGCCTGGAGCACAGGGCTTCCTGGTTTTAAAAGTCCTTTGCCCAAGCCTAACAGTAACCCTAGGAAGGTAAATCAGCCGGGTATTAGGGTTCTTCCTAAGGAAGAAGCTGTGAAAGCAGCCATGTTGTGACACTTTTGCACTCCCTTTGGGATGCCTTTCACAGCTCCAGTGTGCCTGGAGTTCTGGGCTTCCTGATTTTAAAAATCCTAGCACAAGGCCTACCTAACCCCAACCCGACGACGAGAAAGGCAAATCAGCCAGGAATTAGGGATGTCCCCAAGGAAATAGCTGTGGAGGCAGGCATGTTGTGGTACTTTTGTGCTCTTCTTGGGTAGTCCTTCGCAGCTGCTGTGTTCTTGGAACTCAGGGCTTTCTGGTTGAAAGAACCCTAACCCTAGGCCTAACTCAAACCTCAAGGCTAGGAAGGAAAATCAGCCTATGGTTGGGGATGGTCTCATGGAAATAGCAGTGGAGGCAGCCAAGTTGTGTCACTTTTGCGCTCCCCTTGGCATGCCTTGAACAGCTGCAGTGTGCCTGGAGCACAGGGCTTCCTGGTTTTAAAAGTCCTTGGCCCAAGCCTAACAGTAACCCTAGGAAGGTAAATCAGCTGGGTGTTAGGGTTCTTCCTTAGGAAAAAGCTGTGAAAGCAGCCATGTTGTGGCACTTCTGCGCTCCCTTTGGGATGCCTTTGGCAGCTACAGTAAGCCTGGAACTCAGGGCTTCCTGGTTCAAAAAATCCTAGCCCTAGGCTGAACCCTAACCATAAACCTAGGCAGATAAATCAGCCCAGGTATAGTGATGGTGCCAAGGAAGAAGCTGTGAAAGCAGCCATGTTGTGGCACTTTTGCACTCCCTTTTGGATGCCTTTCACAGCTCCAGTGTGCCTGGAGGTCTGGGCTTCCTGATTTTAAAAATCCTAGCACAAGGCCTACCTAACCCCAACCCGACGACGAGAAAGGCAAATCAGCCAGGAATTAGGGGTGTCCCCAAGGAAATAGCTGTGGAGGCAGGCATGTTGTGGTACTTTTGTGCTCTTCTTGGGTAGTCCTTCGCAGCTGCTGTATTCTTGAAACTCAGGGCTTTCTGGTTAAAAAACTCTAAGCCTAGGCCTAACTCAAACCTCAACGCTAGGAAGGAAAACCAGCCTAAGGTTGGGGATGGTCTCATGGAAATAGCAGTGGAGGCAGCCAAGTTGTGTCACTTTTGCACTCCCGTTGGGATGCCTTGAGCAGCTACAGTGTGCCTGGAGCACAGGGCTTCCTAGTTTTAAAAGTCCTTGGCGCAAGCCTAACAGTAACCCTAGGAAGGTAAATCAGCCGGGTATTAGGGTTCTTCCTAAGGAAAAAGCTGTGAAAGCAGCCATGTTGTGGCACTTTTGCACTCCCTTTTGGATGCCTTTCACAGCTCCAGTGTGCCTGGAGGTCTGGGCTTCCTGATTTTAAAAATGCTAGCACAAGGCCTACCTAACCCCAACCCGACGACGAGAAAGGCAAATCAGCCAGGAATTAGGGATGTCCCCAAGGAAATTGCTGTGGAGGCAGGCATGTTGTGGTACTTTTGTGCTCTTCTTGGGTAGTCCTTCGCAGCTGCTGTGTTCTTGGAACTCAGGGCTTTCTGGTTAAAAGACTCTAACCCTAGGCCTAACTCAAACCTCAACGCTAGGAAGGAAAATCAGCCTATGGTTGGGGATGGTCTCATGGAAATAGCAGTGGAGGCAGCCAAGTTGTGTCACTTTTGCACTCCCGTTGGGATGCCTTGAACAGCTGCAGTGTGCCTGGAGCACAGGGCTTCCTGGTTTTAAAAGTCCTTGGCCCAAGCCTAACAGTAACCCTAGGAAGGTAAATCAGCCGGGTATTAGGGTTCTTCCTAAGGAAAAAGCTGTGAAAGCAGCCATGTTGTGGCACTTTTGCACTCCCTTTGGGATGCCTTTAACAGCTCCAGTGTGCCTGGAGTTCTGGGCTTCCTGATTTTAAAAATCCTAGCACAAGGCCTACCTAACCCCAACCCGACGACGAGAAAGGCAAATCAGCCAGGAATTAGGGATGTCCCCAAGGAAATAGCTGTGGAGGCAGGCATGTTGTGGTACTTTTGTGCTCTTCTTGGGTAGTCCTTCGCAGCTGCTATATTCTTGGAACTCAGGGCTTTCAGGTTAAAAGGACAGTAACCATAGGCATAACTCAAAACTCAACGCTAGGAAGGAAAACCAGCCTAAGGTTGGGGATGGTCTCATGGAAATAGCAGTGGAGGCAGCCAAGTTGTGTCACTTTTGCGCTCCCCTTGGGATGCCTTGAACAGCTGCAGTGTGCCTGGAGCACAGGGCTTCCTGGTTTTCAAAGTCCTTGGCCCAAGCCTAACAGTAACCCTAGGAAGGTAAATCACCTGGGTGTTAGGGTTCTTCCTTAGGAAAAAGCTGTGAAAGCAGCCATGTTGTGGCACTTCTGCGCTCCCTTTGGGATGCCTTTGGCAGCTACAGTAAGCCTGGAACTCAGGGCTTCCTGGTTCAAAAAATCCTAGCCCTAGACTGAACCCTAAGCATAAACCTAGGCAGATAAATCAGCCCAGGTATAGTGATGGTGCCAAGGAAGAAGCTGTGAAAGCAGCCATGTTGTGGCACTTTTGCACTCCCTTTTGGATGCCTTTCACAGCTCCAGTGTGCCTGGAGGTCTGGGCTTCCTGATTTTAAAAATCCTAGCACAAGGCCTACCTAACCCCAACCCGACGACGAGAAAGGCAAATCAGCCAGGAATTAGGGATGTCCCCAAGGAAATAGCTGTGGAGGCAGGCATGTTGTGGTACTTTTGTGCTCTTCTTGGGTAGTCCTTCGCAGCTGCTGTGTTCTTGAAACTCAGGGCTTTCTGGTTAAAAAACTCTAACCATAGGCCTAACTCAAACCTCAACACTAGGAAGGAAAATCAGCCTATGATTCGGGATGGTCTCATGGAAATAGCAGTGGAGGCAGCCAAGTTGTGTCACTTTTGCGCTCCCCTTGGGATGCCTTGAACAGCTGCAGTGTGCCTGGAGCACAGGGCTTCCTGGTTTTAAAAGTCCTTTGCCCAAGCCTAACAGTAACCCTAGGAAGGTAAATCAGCCGGGTATTAGGGTTCTTCCTTAGGAAAAAGCTGTGAAAGCAGCCATGTTGTGGCACTTCTGCGCTCCCTTTGGGATGCCTTTGGCAGCTACAGTAAGCCTGGAACTCAGGGCTTCCTGGTTCAAAAAATCCTAGCCCTAGGCTGAACCCTAACCATAAACATAGGCAGATAAATCAGCCTAGGTATAGTGATGGTGCCAAGGAAGAAGCTGTGAAAGCAGCCATGTTGTGACACTTTTGCACTCCCTTTTGGATGCCTTTCACAGCTCCAGTGTGCCTGGAGGTCTGGGCTTCCTGATTTTAAAAATCCTAGCACAAGGCCTACCTAACCCCAACCCGACGACGAGAAAGGCAAATCAGCCAGGAATTAGGGGTGTCCCCAAGGAAATAGCTGTGGAGGCAGGCATGTTGTGGTACTTTTGTGCTCTTCTTGGGTAGTCCTTCGCAGCTGCTGTGTTCTTGGAACTCAGGGCTTTCTGGTTGAAAGAACCCTAACCCTAGGCCTAACTCAAACCTCAAGGCTAGGAAGGAAAATCAGCCTATGGTTGGGGATGGTCTCATGGAAATAGCAGTGGAGGCAGCCAAGTTGTGTCACTTTTGCACTCCCGTTGGGATGCCTTGAACAGCTGCAGTGTGCCTGGAGCACAGGGCTTCCTGGTTTTCAAAGTCCTTGGCCCAAGCCTAACAGTAACCCTAGGAAGGTAAATCAGCCGGGTGTTAGGATTCTTCCTTAGGAAAAAGCTGTGAAAGCAGCCATGTTGTGGCACTTCTGCGCTCCCTTTGGGATGCCTTTGGCAGCTACAGTAAGCCTGGAACTCAGGGCTTCCTGGTTCAAAAAATCCTAGCCCTAGGCTGAACCCTAACCATAAACCTAGGCAGATAAATCAGCCCAGGTATAGTGATGGTGCCAAGGAAGAAGCTGTGAAAGCAGCCATGTTGTGGCACTTTTGCACTCCCTTTTGGATGCCTTTCACAGCTCCAGTGTGCCTGGAGGTCTGGGCTTCCTGATTTTAAAAATCCTAGCACAAGGCCTACCTAACCCCAACCGACGACGAGAAAGGCAAATCAGCCAGGAATTAGGGATGTCCCCAAGGAAATAGCTGTGGAGGCAGGCATGTTGTGGTACTTTTGTGCTCTTCTTGGGTAGTCCTTCGCAGCTGCTGTGTTCTTGGAACTCAGGGCTTTCTGGTTAAAAAACTCTAACCCTAGGCCTAACTCAAAACTCAACGCTAGGAAGGAAAACCAGCATAAGGTTGGGGATGGTCTCATGGAAATAGCATTGGAGGCAGCCAAGTTGTGTCACTTTTGCGCTCCCCTTGGGATGCCTTGAACAGCTGCAGTGTGCCTGGAGCACAGGGCTTCCTGGTTTTAAAAGTCCTTTGCCCAAGCCTAACAGTAACCCTAGGAAGGTAAATCAGCCGGGTATTAGGGTTCTTCCTAAGGAAAAAGCTGTGAAAGCAGCCATGTTGTGGCACTTTTGCACTCCCTTTTGGATGCCTTTCACAGCTCCAGTGTGCCTGGAGTTCTGGGCTTCCTGATTTTAAAAATCCTAGCACAAGGCCTACCTAACCCCAACCGACGACGAGAAAGGCAAATCAGCCAGGAATTAGGGATGTCCCCAAGGAAATAGCTGTGGAGGCAGGCATGTTGTGGTACTTTTGTGCTCTTCTTGGGTAGTCCTTCGCAGCTGCTGTGTTCTTGGAACTCAGGGCTTTCTGGTTAAAAAACTCTAACCCTAGGCCTAACTCAAACCTCAACGCTAGGAAGGAAAACCAGCCTAAGGTTGGGGATGGTCTCATGGAAATAGCATTGGAGGCAGCCAAGTTGTGTCACTTTTGCGCTCCCCTTGGGATGCCTTGAACAGCTGCAGTGTGCCTGGAGCACAGGGCTTCCTGGTTTTAAAAGTCCTTTGCCCAAGCCTAACAGTAACCCTAGGAAGGTAAATCAGCCGGGTATTAGGGTTCTTCCTAAGGAAGAAGCTGTGAAAGCAGCCATGTTGTGACACTTTTGCACTCCCTTTGGGATGCCTTTCACAGCTCCAGTGTGCCTGGAGTTCTGGGCTTCCTGATTTTAAAAATCCTAGCACAAGGCCTACCTAACCCCAACCCGACGACGAGAAAGGCAAATCAGCCAGGAATTAGGGATGTCCCCAAGGAAATAGCTGTGGAGGCAGGCATGTTGTGGTACTTTTGTGCTCTTCTTGGGTAGTCCTTCGCAGCTGCTGTGTTCTTGGAACTCAGGGCTTTCTGGTTGAAAGAACCCTAACCCTAGGCCTAACTCAAACCTCAAGGCTAGGAAGGAAAATCAGCCTATGGTTGGGGATGGTCTCATGGAAATAGCAGTGGAGGCAGCCAAGTTGTGTCACTTTTGCGCTCCCCTTGGCATGCCTTGAACAGCTGCAGTGTGCCTGGAGCACAGGGCTTCCTGGTTTTAAAAGTCCTTGGCCCAAGCCTAACAGTAACCCTAGGAAGGTAAATCAGCTGGGTGTTAGGGTTCTTCCTTAGGAAAAAGCTGTGAAAGCAGCCATGTTGTGGCACTTCTGCGCTCCCTTTGGGATGCCTTTGGCAGCTACAGTAAGCCTGGAACTCAGGGCTTCCTGGTTCAAAAAATCCTAGCCCTAGGCTGAACCCTAACCATAAACCTAGGCAGATAAATCAGCCCAGGTATAGTGATGGTGCCAAGGAAGAAGCTGTGAAAGCAGCCATGTTGTGGCACTTTTGCACTCCCTTTTGGATGCCTTTCACAGCTCCAGTGTGCCTGGAGGTCTGGGCTTCCTGATTTTAAAAATCCTAGCACAAGGCCTACCTAACCCCAACCCGACGACGAGAAAGGCAAATCAGCCAGGAATTAGGGGTGTCCCCAAGGAAATAGCTGTGGAGGCAGGCATGTTGTGGTACTTTTGTGCTCTTCTTGGGTAGTCCTTCGCAGCTGCTGTATTCTTGAAACTCAGGGCTTTCTGGTTAAAAAACTCTAAGCCTAGGCCTAACTCAAACCTCAACGCTAGGAAGGAAAACCAGCCTAAGGTTGGGGATGGTCTCATGGAAATAGCAGTGGAGGCAGCCAAGTTGTGTCACTTTTGCACTCCCGTTGGGATGCCTTGAGCAGCTACAGTGTGCCTGGAGCACAGGGCTTCCTAGTTTTAAAAGTCCTTGGCGCAAGCCTAACAGTAACCCTAGGAAGGTAAATCAGCCGGGTATTAGGGTTCTTCCTAAGGAAAAAGCTGTGAAAGCAGCCATGTTGTGGCACTTTTGCACTCCCTTTTGGATGCCTTTCACAGCTCCAGTGTGCCTGGAGTTCTGGGCTTCCTGATTTTAAAAATCCTAGCACAAGGCCTACCTAACCCCAACCCGACGACGAGAAAGGCAAATCAGCCAGGAATTAGGGATGTCCCCAAGGAAATAGCTGTGGAGGCAGGCATGTTGTGGTACTTTTGTGCTCTTCTTGGGTAGTCCTTCGCAGCTGCTGTGTTCTTGGAACTCAGGGCTTTCTGGTTAAAAAACTCTAACCCTAGGCCTAACTCAAAACTCAACGCTAGGAAGGAAAACCAGCATAAGGTTGGGGATGGTCTCATGGAAATAGCATTGGAGGCAGCCAAGTTGTGTCACTTTTGCGCTCCCCTTGGGATGCCTTGAACAGCTGCAGTGTGCCTGGAGCACAGGGCTTCCTGGTTTTAAAAGTCCTTTGCCCAAGCCTAACAGTAACCCTAGGAAGGTAAATCAGCCGGGTATTAGGGTTCTTCCTAAGGAAGAAGCTGTGAAAGCAGCCATGTTGTGACACTTTTGCACTCCCTTTGGGATGCCTTTCACAGCTCCAGTGTGCCTGGAGTTCTGGGCTTCCTGATTTTAAAAATCCTAGCACAAGGCCTACCTAACCCCAACCCGACGACGAGAAAGGCAAATCAGCCAGGAATTAGGGGTGTCCCCAAGGAAATAGCTGTGGAGGCAGGCATGTTGTGGTACTTTTGTGCTCTTCTTGGGTAGTCCTTCGCAGCTGCTGTGTTCTTGGAACTCAGGGCTTTCTGGTTGAAAGAACCCTAACCCTAGGCCTAACTCAAACCTCAAGGCTAGGAAGGAAAACCAGCCTATGGTTGGGGATGGTCTCATGGAAATAGCAGTGGAGGCAGCCAAGTTGTGTCACTTTTGCGCTCCCCTTGGGATGCCTTGAACAGCTGCAGTGTGCCTGGAGCACAGGGCTTCCTGGTTTTAAAAGTCCTTGGCCCAAGCCTAACAGTAACCCTAGGAAGGTAAATCAGCCGGGTATTAGGGTTCTTCCTAAGGAAGAAGCTGTGAAAGCAGCCATGTTGTGACACTTTTGCACTCCCTTTGGGATGCCTTTCACAGCTCCAGTGTGCCTGGAGTTCTGGGCTTCCTGATTTTAAAAATCCTAGCACAAGGCCTACCTAACCCCAACCCGACGACGAGAAAGGCAAATCAGCCAGGAATTAGGGATGTCCCCAAGGAAATAGCTGTGGAGGCAGGCATGTTGTGGTACTTTTGTGCTCTTCTTGGGTAGTCCTTCGCAGCTGCTGTGTTCTTGGAACTCAGGGCTTTCTGGTTGAAAGAACCCTAACCCTAGGCCTAACTCAAACCTCAAGGCTAGGAAGGAAAATCAGCCTATGGTTGGGGATGGTCTCATGGAAATAGCAGTGGAGGCAGCCAAGTTGTGTCACTTTTGCGCTCCCCTTGGCATGCCTTGAACAGCTGCAGTGTGCCTGGAGCACAGGGCTTCCTGGTTTTAAAAGTCCTTGGCCCAAGCCTAACAGTAACCCTAGGAAGGTAAATCAGCTGGGTGTTAGGGTTCTTCCTTAGGAAAAAGCTGTGAAAGCAGCCATGTTGTGGCACTTCTGCGCTCCCTTTGGGATGCCTTTGGCAGCTACAGTAAGCCTGGAACTCAGGGCTTCCTGGTTCAAAAAATCCTAGCCCTAGGCTGAACCCTAACCATAAACCTAGGCAGATAAATCAGCCCAGGTATAGTGATGGTGCCAAGGAAGAAGCTGTGAAAGCAGCCATGTTGTGGCACTTTTGCACTCCCTTTTGGATGCCTTTCACAGCTCCAGTGTGCCTGGAGGTCTGGGCTTCCTGATTTTAAAAATCCTAGCACAAGGCCTACCTAACCCCAACCCGACGACGAGAAAGGCAAATCAGCCAGGAATTAGGGGTGTCCCCAAGGAAATAGCTGTGGAGGCAGGCATGTTGTGGTACTTTTGTGCTCTTCTTGGGTAGTCCTTCGCAGCTGCTGTATTCTTGAAACTCAGGGCTTTCTGGTTAAAAAACTCTAAGCCTAGGCCTAACTCAAACCTCAACGCTAGGAAGGAAAACCAGCCTAAGGTTGGGGATGGTCTCATGGAAATAGCAGTGGAGGCAGCCAAGTTGTGTCACTTTTGCACTCCCGTTGGGATGCCTTGAGCAGCTACAGTGTGCCTGGAGCACAGGGCTTCCTAGTTTTAAAAGTCCTTGGCGCAAGCCTAACAGTAACCCTAGGAAGGTAAATCAGCCGGGTATTAGGGTTCTTCCTAAGGAAAAAGCTGTGAAAGCAGCCATGTTGTGGCACTTTTGCACTCCCTTTTGGATGCCTTTCACAGCTCCAGTGTGCCTGGAGTTCTGGGCTTCCTGATTTTAAAAATCCTAGCACAAGGCCTACCTAACCCCAACCCGACGACGAGAAAGGCAAATCAGCCAGGAATTAGGGATGTCCCCAAGGAAATAGCTGTGGAGGCAGGCATGTTGTGGTACTTTTGTGCTCTTCTTGGGTAGTCCTTCGCAGCTGCTGTGTTCTTGGAACTCAGGGCTTTCTGGTTAAAAAACTCTAACCCTAGGCCTAACTCAAAACTCAACGCTAGGAAGGAAAACCAGCATAAGGTTGGGGATGGTCTCATGGAAATAGCATTGGAGGCAGCCAAGTTGTGTCACTTTTGCGCTCCCCTTGGGATGCCTTGAACAGCTGCAGTGTGCCTGGAGCACAGGGCTTCCTGGTTTTAAAAGTCCTTTGCCCAAGCCTAACAGTAACCCTAGGAAGGTAAATCAGCCGGGTATTAGGGTTCTTCCTAAGGAAGAAGCTGTGAAAGCAGCCATGTTGTGACACTTTTGCACTCCCTTTGGGATGCCTTTCACAGCTCCAGTGTGCCTGGAGTTCTGGGCTTCCTGATTTTAAAAATCCTAGCACAAGGCCTACCTAACCCCAACCCGACGACGAGAAAGGCAAATCAGCCAGGAATTAGGGATGTCCCCAAGGAAATAGCTGTGGAGGCAGGCATGTTGTGGTACTTTTGTGCTCTTCTTGGGTAGTCCTTCGCAGCTGCTGTGTTCTTGGAACTCAGGGCTTTCTGGTTGAAAGAACCCTAACCCTAGGCCTAACTCAAACCTCAAGGCTAGGAAGGAAAACCAGCCTATGGTTGGGGATGGTCTCATGGAAATAGCAGTGGAGGCAGCCAAGTTGTGTCACTTTTGCGCTCCCCTTGGGATGCCTTGAACAGCTGCAGTGTGCCTGGAGCACAGGGCTTCCTGGTTTTAAAAGTCCTTGGCCCAAGCCTAACAGTAACCCTAGGAAGGTAAATCAGCTGGGTGTTAGGGTTCTTCCTTAGGAAAAAGCTGTGAAAGCAGCCATGTTGTGGCACTTCTGTGCTCCCTTTGGGATGCCTTTGGCAGCTACAGTAAGCCTGGAACTCAGGGCTTCCTGGTTCAAAAAATCCTAGCCCTAGGCTGAACCCTAACCATAAACCTAGGCAGATAAATCAGACCAGGTATAGTGATGGTGCCAAGGAAGAAGCTGTGAAAGCAGCCATGTTGTGGCACTTTTGCACTCCCTTTTGGATGCCTTTCACAGCTCCAGTGTGCCTGGAGGTCTGGGCTTCCTGATTTTAAAAATCCTATCACAAGGCCTACCTAACCCCAACCCGACGACGAGAAAGGCAAATCAGCCAGGAATTAGGGGTGTCCCCAAGGAAATAGCTGTGGAGGCAGGCATGTTGTGGTACTTTTGTGCTCTTCTTGGGTAGTCCTTCGCAGCTGCTGTATTCTTGAAACTCAGGGCTTTCTGGTTAAAAAACTCTAAGCCTAGGCCTAACTCAAACCTCAACGCTAGGAAGGAAAACCAGCCTAAGGTTGGGGATGGTCTCCTGGAAATAGCAGTGGAGGCAGCCAAGTTGTGTCACTTTTGCACTCCCGTTGGGATGCCTTGAGCAGCTACAGTGTGCCTGGAGCACAGGGCTTCCTAGTTTTAAAAGTCCTTGGCCCAAGCCTAACAGTAACCCTAGGAAGGTAAATCAGCCGGGTATTAGGGTTCTTCCTAAGGAAAAAGCTGTGAAAGCAGCCATGTTGTGGCACTTTTGCACTCCCTTTTGGATGCCTTTCACAGCTCCAGTGTGCCTGGAGTTCTGGGCTTCCTGATTTTAAAAATCCTAGCACAAGGCCTACCTAACCCCAACCCGACGACGAGAAAGGCAAATCAGCCAGGAATTAGGGATGTCCCCAAGGAAATAGCTGTGGAGGCAGGCATGTTGTGGTACTTTTGTGCTCTTCTTGGGTAGTCCTTCGCAGCTGCTGTGTTCTTGGAACTCAGGGCTTTCTGGTTAAAAAACTCTAACCCTAGGCCTAACTCAAAACTCAACGCTAGGAAGGAAAACCAGCATAAGGTTGGGGATGGTCTCATGGAAATAGCATTGGAGGCAGCCAAGTTGTGTCACATTTGCGCTCCCCTTGGGATGCCTTGAACAGCTGCAGTGTGCCTGGAGCACAGGGCTTCCTGGTTTTAAAAGTCCTTTGCCCAAGCCTAACAGTAACCCTAGGAAGGTAAATCAGCCGGGTATTAGGGTTCTTCCTAAGGAAGAAGCTGTGAAAGCAGCCATGTTGTGACACTTTTGCACTCCCTTTTGGATGCCTTTCACAGCTCCAGTGTGCCTGGAGTTCTGGGCTTCCTGATTTTAAAAATCCTAGCACAAGGCCTACCTAACCCCAACCCGACGACGAGAAAGGCAAATCAGCCAGGAATTAGGGATGTCCCCAAGGAAATAGCTGTGGAGGCAGGCATGTTGTGGTACTTTTGTGCTCTTCTTGGGTAGTCCTTCGCAGCTGCTGTGTTCTTGAAACTCAGGGCTTTCTGGTTAAAAAACTCTAACCCTAGGCCTAACTCAAACCTCAACACTAGGAAGGAAAATCAGCCTATGATTCGGGATGGTCTCATGGAAATAGCAGTGGAGGCAGCCAAGTTGTGTCACTTTTGCGCTCCCCTTGGGATGCCTTGAACAGCTGCAGTGTGCCTGGAGCACAGGGCTTCCTGGTTTTAAAAGTCCTTTGCCCAAGCCTAACAGTAACCCTAGGAAGGTAAATCAGCCGGGTATTAGGGTTCTTCCTTAGGAAAAAGCTGTGAAAGCAGCCATGTTCTGGCACTTCTGCGCTCCCTTTGGGATGCCTTTGGCAGCTACAGTAAGCCTGGAACTCAGGGCTTCCTGGTTCAAAAAATCCTAGCCCTAGGCTGAACCCTAACCATAAACATAGGCAGATAAATCAGCCCAGGTATAGTGATGGTGCCAAGGAAGAAGCTGTGAAAGCAGCCATGTTGTGACACTTTTGCACTCCCTTTTGGATGCCTTTCACAGCTCCAGTGTGCCTGGAGGTCTGGGCTTCCTGATTTTAAAAATCCTAGCACAAGGCCTACCTAACCCCAACCCGACGACGAGAAAGGCAAATCAGCCAGGAATTAGGGATGTCCCCAAGGAAATAGCTGTGGAGGCAGGCATGTTGTGGTACTTTTGTGCTCTTCTTGGGTAGTCCTTCGCAGCTGCTGTGTTCTTGGAACTCAGGGCTTTCTGGTTGAAAGAACCCTAACCCTAGGCCTAACTCAAACCTCAAGGCTAGGAAGGAAAATCAGCCTATGGTTGGGGATGGTCTCATGGAAATAGCAGTGGAGGCAGCCAAGTTGTGTCACTTTTGCACTCCCCTTGGGATGCCTTGAACAGCTGCAGTGTGCCTGGAGCACAGGGCTTCCTGGTTTTCAAAGTCCTTGGCCCAAGCCTAACAGTAACCCTAGGAAGGTAAATCAGCCGGGTGTTAGGATTCTTCCTTAGGAAAAAGCTGTGAAAGCAGCCATGTTGTGGCACTTCTGCGCTCCCTTTTGGATGCCTTTCACAGCTCCAGTGTGCCTGGAGTTCTGGGCTTCCTGATTTTAAAAATCCTAGCACAAGGCCTACCTAACCCCAACCCGACGACGAGAAAGGCAAATCAGCCAGGAATTAGGGATGTCCCCAAGGAAATAGCTGTGGAGGCAGGCATGTTGTGGTACTTTTGTGCTCTTCTTGGGTAGTCCTTCGCAGCTGCTGTGTTCTTGGAACTCAGGGCTTTCTGGTTGAAAGAACCCTAACCCTAGGCCTAACTCAAACCTCAAGGCTAGGAAGGAAAATCAGCCTATGGTTGGGGATGGTCTCATGGAAATAGCAGTGGAGGCAGCCAAGTTGTGTCACTTTTGCGCTCCCCTTGGGATGCCTTGAACAGCTGCAGTGTGCCTGGAGCACAGGGCTTCCTGGTTTTAAAAGTCCTTGGCCCAAGCCTAACAGTAACCCTTGGAAGGTAAATCAGCTGGGTGTTAGGGTTCTTCCTTAGGAAAAAGCTGTGAAAGCAGCCATGTTGTGGCACTTCTGCGCTCCCTTTGGGATGCCTTTGGCAGCTACAGTAAGCCTGGAACTCAGGGCTTCCTGGTTCAAAAAATCCTAGCCCTAGGCTGAACCCTAACCATAAACCTAGGCAGATAAATCAGCCCAGGTATAGTGATGGTGCCAAGGAAGAAGCTGTGAAAGCAGCCATGTTGTGGCACTTTTGCACTCCCTTTTGGATGCCTTTCACAGCTCCAGTGTGCCTGGAGGTCTGGGCTTCCTGATTTTAAAAATCCTAGCACAAGGCCTACCTAACCCCAACCCGACGACGAGAAAGGCAAATCAGCCAGGAATTAGGGGTGTCCCCAAGGAAATAGCTGTGGAGGCAGGCATGTTGTGGTACTTTTGTGCTCTTCTTGGGTAGTCCTTCGCAGCTGCTGTATTCTTGAAACTCAGGGCTTTCTGGTTAAAAAACTCTAAGCCTAGGCCTAACTCAAACCTCAACGCTAGGAAGGAAAACCAGCCTAAGGTTGGGGATGGTCTCATGGAAATAGCAGTGGAGGCAGCCAAGTTGTGTCACTTTTCCACTCCCGTTGGGATGCCTTGAGCAGCTACAGTGTGCCTGGAGCACAGGGCTTCCTAGTTTTAAAAGTCCTTGGCGCAAGCCTAACAGTAACCCTAGGAAGGTAAATCAGCCGGGTATTAGGGTTCTTCCTAAGGAAAAAGCTGTGAAAGCAGCCATGTTGTGGCACTTTTGCACTCCCTTTTGGATGCCTTTCACAGCTCCAGTGTGCCTGGAGTTCTGGGCTTCCTGATTTTAAAAATCCTAGCACAAGGCCTACCTAACCCCAACCCGACGACGAGAAAGGCAAATCAGCCAGGAATTAGGGATGTCCCCAAGGAAATAGCTGTGGAGGCAGGCATGTTGTGGTACTTTTGTGCTCTTCTTGGGTAGTCCTTCGCAGCTGCTGTATTCTTGGAACTCAGGGCTTTCAGGTTAAAAGGACAGTAACCATAGGCATAACTCAAAACTCAATGCTAGGAAGGAAAACCAGCCTAAGGTTGGGGATGGTCTCATGGAAATAGCAGTGGAGGCAGCCAAGTTGTGTCACTTTTGCGCTCCCCTTGGGATGCCTTGAACAGCTGCAGTGTGCCTGGAGCACAGGGCTTCCTGGTTTTCAAAGTCCTTGGCCCAAGCCTAACAGTAACCCTAGGAAGGTAAATCAGCTGGGTGTTAGGGTTCTTCCTTAGGAAAAAGCTGTGAAAGCAGCCATGTTGTGGCACTTCTGCGCTCCCTTTGGGATGCCTTTGGCAGCTACAGTAAGCCTGGAACTCAGGGCTTCCTGTTTCAAAAAATCCTAGCCCTAGGCTGAACCCTAACCATAAACCTAGGCAGATAAATCAGCCCAGGTATAGTGATGGTGCCAAGGAAGAAGCTGTGAAAGCAGCCATGTTGTGGCACTTTTGCACTCCCTTTTGGATGCCTTTCACAGCTCCAGTGTGCCTGGAGGTCTGGGCTTCCTGATTTTAAAAATCCTAGCACAAGGCCTACCTAACCCCAACCCGACGACGAGAAAGGCAAATCAGCCAGGAATTAGGGATGTCCCCAAGGAAATAGCTGTGGAGGCAGGCATGTTGTGGTACTTTTGTGCTCTTCTTGGGTAGTCCTTCGCAGCTGCTGTGTTCTTGAAACTCAGGGCTTTCTGGTTAAAAAACTCTAACCCTAGGCCTAACTCAAACCTCAACACTAGGAAGGAAAATCAGCCTATGATTCGGGATGGTCTCATGGAAATAGCAGTGGAGGCAGCCAAGTTGTGTCACTTTTGCGCTCCCCTTGGGATGCCTTGAACAGCTGCAGTGTGCCTGGAGCACAGGGCTTCCTGGTTTTAAAAGTCCTTGGCCCAAGCCTAACAGTAACCCTAGGAAGGTAAATCAGCCGGGTATTAGGGTTCTTCCTTAGGAAAAAGCTGTGAAAGCAGCCATGTTCTGGCACTTCTGCGCTCCCTTTGGGATGCCTTTGGCAGCTACAGTAAGCCTGGAACTCAGGGCCTCCTGGTTCAAAAAATCCTAGCCCTAGGCTGAACCCTAACCATAAACATAGGCAGATAAATCAGCATAGGTATAGTGATGGTGCCAAGGAAGAAGCTGTGAAAGCAGCCATGTTGTGACACTTTTGCACTCCCTTTTGGATGCCTTTCACAGCTCCAGTGTGCCTGGAGGTCTGGGCTTCCTGATTTTAAAAATCCTAGCACAAGGCCTACCTAACCCCAACCCGACGACGAGAAAGGCAAATCAGCCAGGAATTAGGGATGTCCCCAAGGAAATAGCTGTGGAGGCAGGCATGTTGTGGTACTTTTGTGCTCTTCTTGGGTAGTCCTTCGCAGCTGCTGTGTTCTTGGAACTCAGGGCTTTCTGGTTGAAAGAACCATAACCCTAGGCCTAACTCAAACCTCAAGGCTAGGAAGGAAAATCAGCCTATCGTTGGGGATGGTCTCATGGAAATAGCAGTGGAGGCAGCCAAGTTGTGTCACTTTTGCACTCCCGTTGGGATGCCTTGAACAGCTGCAGTGTGCCTGGAGCACAGGGCTTCCTGGTTTTCAAAGTCCTTGGCCCAAGCCTAACAGTAACCCTAGGAAGGTAAATCAGCCGGGTGTTAGGATTCTTCCTTAGGAAAAAGCTGTGAAAGCAGCCATGTTGTGGCACTTCTGCGCTCCCTTTGGGATGCCTTTGGCAGCTACAGTAAGCCTGGAACTCAGGGCTTCCTGGTTCAAAAAATCCTAGCCCTAGGCTGAACCCTAACCATAAACCTAGGCAGATAAATCAGCCCAGGTATAGTGATGGTGCCAAGGAAGAAGCTGTGAAAGCAGCCATGTTGTGGCACTTTTGCACTCCCTTTTGGATGCCTTTCACAGCTCCAGTGTGCCTGGAGGTCTGGGCTTCCTGATTTTAAAAATCCTAGCACAAGGCCTACCTAACCCCAACCCGACGACGAGAAAGGCAAATCAGCCAGGAATTAGGGGTGTCCCCAAGGAAATAGCTGTGGAGGCAGGCATGTTGTGGTACTTTTGTGCTCTTCTTGGGTAGTCCTTCGCAGCTGCTGTATTCTTGAAACTCAGGGCTTTCTGGTTAAAAAACTCTAAGCCTAGGCCTAACTCAAACCTCAACGCTAGGAAGGAAAACCAGCCTAAGGTTGGGGATGGTCTCATGGAAATAGCAGTGGAGGCAGCCAAGTTGTGTCACTTTTGCACTCCCGTTGGGATGCCTTGAGCAGCTACAGTGTGCCTGGAGCACAGGGCTTCCTAGTTTTAAAAGTCCTTGGCCCAAGCCTAACAGTAACCCTAGGAAGGTAAATCAGCCGGGTATTAGGGTTCTTCCTAAGGAAAAAGCTGTGAAAGCAGCCATGTTGTGGCACTTTTGCACTCCCTTTTGGATGCCTTTCACAGCTCCAGTGTGCCTGGAGTTCTGGGCTTCCTGATTTTAAAAATCCTAGCACAAGGCCTACCTAACCCCAACCCGACGACGAGAAAGGCAAATCAGCCAGGAATTAGGGATGTCCCCAAGGAAATAGCTGTGGAGGCAGGCATGTTGTGGTACTTTTGTGCTCTTCTTGGGTAGTCCTTCGCAGCTGCTGTGTTCTTGGAACTCAGGGCTTTCTGGTTAAAAAACTCTAACCCTAGGCCTAACTCAAAACTCAACGCTAGGAAGGAAAACCAGCATAAGGTTGGGGATGGTCTCATGGAAATAGCAGTGGAGGCAGCCAAGTTGTGTCACTTTTGCGCTCCCCTTGGGATGCCTTGAACAGCTGCAGTGTGCCTGGAGCACAGGGCTTCCTGGTTTTAAAAGTCCTTGGCCCAAGCCTAACAGTAACCCTAGGAAGGTAAATCAGCCGGGTATTAGGGTTCTTCCTTAGGAAAAAGCTGTGAAAGCAGCCATGTTCTGGCACTTCTGCGCTCCCTTTGGGATGCCTTGAACAGCTGCAGTGTGCCTGGAGCACAGGGCTTCCTGGTTTTAAAAGTCCTTTGCCCAAGCCTAACAGTAACCCTAGGAAGGTAAATCAGCCGGGTATTAGGGTTCTTCCTAAGGAAAAAGCTGTGAAAGCAGCCATGTTGTGGCACTTTTGCACTCCCTTTTGGATGCCTTTCACAGCTCCAGTGTGCCTGGAGGTCTGGGCTTCCTGATTTTAAAAATCCTAGCACAAGGCCTACCTAACCCCAACCCGACGACGAGAAAGGCAAATCAGCCAGGAATTAGGGGTGTCCCCAAGGAAATAGCTGTGGAGGCAGGCATGTTGTGGTACTTTTGTGCTCTTCTTGGGTAGTCCTTCGCAGCTGCTGTGTTCTTGGAACTCAGGGCTTTCTGGTTAAAAAACTCTAACCCTAGGCCTAACTCAAAACTCAACGCTAGGAAGGAAAACCAGCATAAGGTTGGGGATGGTCTCATGGAAATAGCATTGGAGGCAGCCAAGTTGTGTCACTTTTGCGCTCCCCTTGGGATGCCTTGAACAGCAGCAGTATGCCTGGAGCACAGGGCTTCCTGGTTTTAAAAGTCCTTTGCCCAAGCCTAACAGTAACCCTAGGAAGGTAAATCAGCCGGGTATTAGGGTTCTTCCTAAGGAAAAAGCTGTGAAAGCAGCCATGTTGTGGCACTTTTGCACTCCCTTTTGGATGCCTTTCACAGCTCCAGTGTGCCTGGAGTTCTGGGCTTCCTGATTTTAAAAATCCTAGCACAAGGCCTACCTAACCCCAACCCGACGACGAGAAAGGCAAATCAGCCAGGAATTAGGGATGTCCCCAAGGAAATAGCTGTGGAGGCAGGCATGTTGTGGTACTTTTGTGCTCTTCTTGGGTAGTCCTTCGCAGCTGCTGTGTTCTTGGAACTCAGGGCTTTCTGGTTAAAAAACTCTAACCCTAGGCCTAACTCAAAACTCAACGCTATGAAGGAAAACCAGCATAAGGTTGGGGATGGTCTCATGGAAATAGCATTGGAGGCAGCCAAGTTGTGTCACTTTTGCGCTCCCCTTGGGATGCCTTGAACAGCTGCAGTGTGCCTGGAGCCCAGGGCTTCCTGGTTTTAAAAGACCTTGGCCCAAGCCTAACAGTAACCCTAGGAAGGTAAATCAGCTGGGTGTTAGGGTTCTTCCTTAGGAAAAAGCTGTGAAAGCAGCCATGTTGTGGCACTTCTGCGCTCCCTTTGGGATGCCTTTGGCAGCTACAGTAAGCCTGGAACTCAGGGCTTCCTGGTTCAAAAAATCCTAGCCCTAGGCTGAACCCTAACCATAAACCTAGGCAGATAAATCAGCCCAGGTATAGTGATGGTGCCAAGGAAGAAGCTGTGAAAGCAGCCATGTTGTGGCACTTTTGCACTCCCTTTTGGATGCCTTTCACAGCTCCAGTGTGCCTGGAGGTCTGGGCTTCCTGATTTTAAAAATCCTAGCACAAGGCCTACCTAACCCCAACCCGACGACGAGAAAGGCAAATCAGCCAGGAATTAGGGATGTCCCCAAGGAAATAGCTGTGGAGGCAGGCATGTTGTGGTACTTTTGTGCTCTTCTTGGGTAGTCCTTCGCAGCTGCTGTGTTCTTGAAACTCAGGGCTTTCTGGTTAAAAAACTCTAACCCTAGGCCTAACTCAAACCTCAACACTAGGAAGGAAAATCAGCCTATGATTCGGGATGGTCTCATGGAAATAGCATTGGAGGCAGCCAAGTTGTGTCACTTTTGCGCTCCCCTTGGGATGCCTTGAACAGCTGCAGTGTGCCTGGAGCACAGGGCTTCCTGGTTTTAAAAGTCCTTTGCCCAAGCCTAACAGTAACCCTAGGAAGGTAAATCAGCCGGGTATTAGGGTTCTTCCTTAGGAAAAAGCTGTGAAAGCAGCCATGTTCTGGCACTTCTGCGCTCCCTTTGGGATGCCTTTGGCAGCTACAGTAAGCCTGGAACTCAGGGCTTCCTGGTTCAAAAAATCCTAGCCCTAGGCTGAACCCTAACCATAAACAGAGGCAGATAAATCAGCCTAGGTATAGTGATGGTGCCAAGGAAGAAGCTGTGAAAGCAGCCATGTTGTGACACTTTTGCACTCCCTTTTGGATGCCTTTCACAGCTCCAGTGTGCCTGGAGGTCTGGGCTTCCTGATTTTAAAAATCCTAGCACAAGGCCTACCTAACCCCAACCCGACGACGAGAAAGGCAAATCAGCCAGGAATTAGGGGTGTCCCCAAGGAAATAGCTGTGGAGGCAGGCATGTTGTGGTACTTTTGTGCTCTTCTTGGGTAGTCCTTCGCAGCTGCTGTATTCTTGAAACTCAGGGCTTTCTGGTTAAAAAACTCTAAGCCTAGGCCTAACTCAAACCTCAACGCTAGGAAGGAAAACCAGCCTAAGGTTGGGGATGGTCTCATGGAAATAGCAGTGGAGGCAGCCAAGTTGTGTCACTTTTGCACTCCCGTTGGGATGCCTTGAGCAGCTACAGTGTGCCTGGAGCACAGGGCTTCCTAGTTTTAAAAGTCCTTGGCCCAAGCCTAACAGTAACCCTAGGAAGGTAAATCAGCCGGGTATTAGGGTTCTTCCTAAGGAAAAAGCTGTGAAAGCAGCCATGTTGTGGCACTTTTGCACTCCCTTTTGGATGCCTTTCACAGCTCCAGTGTGCCTGGAGGTCTGGGCTTCCTGATTTTAAAAATCCTAGCACAAGGCCTACCTAACCCCAACCCGACGACGAGAAAGGCAAATCAGCCAGGAATTAGGGATGTCCCCAAGGAAATAGCTGTGGAGGCAGGCATGTTGTGGTACTTTTGTGCTCTTCTTGGGTAGTCCTTCGCAGCTGCTGTGTTCTTGGAACTCAGGGCTTTCTGGTTGAAAGAACTCTAACCCTAGGCCTAACTCAAACCTCAAGGCTAGGAAGGAAAATCAGCCTATGGTTGGGGATGGTCTCATGGAAATAGCATTGGAGGCAGCCAAGTTGTGTCACTTTTGCGCTCCCCTTGGGATGCCTTGAACAGCTGCAGTGTGCCTGGAGCACAGGGCTTCCTGGTTTTAAAAGTCCTTGGCCCAAGCCTAACAGTAACCCTAGGAAGGTAAATCAGCCGGGTATTAGGGTTCTTCCTTAGGAAAAAGCTGTGAAAGCAGCCATGTTCTGGCACTTCTGCGCTCCCTTTGGGATGCCTTGAACAGCTGCAGTGTGCCTGGAGCACAGGGCTTCCTGGTTTTAAAAGTCCTTTGCCCAAGCCTAACAGTAACCCTAGGAAGGTAAATCAGCCGGGTATTAGGGTTCTTCCTAAGGAAAAAGCTGTGAAAGCAGCCATGTTGTAACACTTTTGCACTCCCTTTTGGATGCCTTTCACAGCTCCAGTGTGCCTGGAGTTCTGGGCTTCCTGATTTTAAAAATCCTAGCACAAGGCCTACCTAACCCCAACCCGACGACGAGAAAGGCAAATCAGCCAGGAATTAGGGATGTCCCCAAGGAAATAGCTGTGGAGGCAGGCATGTTGTGGTACTTTTGTGCTCTTCTTGGGTAGTCCTTCGCAGCTGCTGTGTTCTTGGAACTCAGGGCTTTCTGGTTGAAAGAACCCTAACCCTAGGCCTAACTCAAACCTCAAGGCTAGGAAGGAAAATCAGCCTATGGTTGGGGATGGTCTCATGGAAATAGCAGTGGAGGCAGCCAAGTTGTGTCACTTTTGCGCTCCCCTTGGGATGCCTTGAACAGCTGCAGTGTGCCTGGAGCACAGGGCTTCCTGGTTTTAAAAGTCCTTGGCCCAAGCCTAACAGTAACCCTAGGAAGGTAAATCAGCTGGGTGTTAGGGTTCTTCCTTAGGAAAAAGCTGTGAAAGCAGCCATGTTGTGGCACTTCTGCGCTCCCTTTGGGATGCCTTTGGCAGCTACAGTAAGCCTGGAACTCAGGGCTTCCTGGTTCAAAAAATCCTAGCCCTAGGCTGAACCCTAACCATAAACCTAGGCAGATAAATCAGCCCAGGTATAGTGATGGTGCCAAGGAAGAAGCTGTGAAAGCAGCCATGTTGTGGCACTTTTGCACTCCCTTTTGGATGCCTTTCACAGCTCCAGTGTGCCTGGAGGTCTGGGCTTCCTGATTTTAAAAATCCTAGCACAAGGCCTACCTAACCCCAACCCGACGACGAGAAAGGCAAATCAGCCAGGAATTAGGGATGTCCCCAAGGAAATAGCTGTGGAGGCAGGCATGTTGTGGTACTTTTGTGCTCTTCTTGGGTAGTCCTTCGCAGCTGCTGTGTTCTTGAAACTCAGGGCTTTCTGGTTAAAAAACTCTAACCCTAGGCCTAACTCAAACCTCAACACTAGGAAGGAAAATCAGCCTATGATTCGGGATGGTCTCATGGAAATAGCATTGGAGGCAGCCAAGTTGTGTCACTTTTGCGCTCCCCTTGGGATGCCTTGAACAGCTGCAGTGTGCCTGGAGCACAGGGCTTCCTGGTTTTAAAAGTCCTTTGCCCAAGCCTAACAGTAACCCTAGGAAGGTAAATCAGCCGGGTATTAGGGTTCTTCCTTAGGAAAAAGCTGTGAAAGCAGCCATGTTCTGGCACTTCTGCGCTCCCTTTGGGATGCCTTTGGCAGCTACAGTAAGCCTGGAACTCAGGGCTTCCTGGTTCAAAAAATCCTAGCCCTAGGCTGAACCCTAACCATAAACAGAGGCAGATAAATGAGCCTAGGTATAGTGATGGTGCCAAGGAAGAAGCTGTGAAAGCAGCCATGTTGTGACACTTTTGCACTCCCTTTTGGATGCCTTTCACAGCTCCAGTGTGCCTGGAGGTCTGGGCTTCCTGATTTTAAAAATCCTAGCACAAGGCCTACCTAACCCCAACCCGACGACGAGAAAGGCAAATCAGCCAGGAATTAGGGATGTCCCCAAGGAAATAGCTGTGGAGGCAGGCATGTTGTGGTACTTTTGTGCTCTTCTTGGGTAGTCCTTCGCAGCTGCTGTGTTCTTGGAACTCAGGGCTTTCTGGTTGAAAGAACCATAACCCTAGGCCTAACTCAAACCTCAAGGCTAGGAAGGAAAATCAGCCTATGGTTGGGGATGGTCTCATGGAAATAGCAGTGGAGGCAGCCAAGTTGTGTCACTTTTGCACTCCCGTTGGGATGCCTTGAACAGCTGCAGTGTGCCTGGAGCACAGGGCTTCCTGGTTTTCAAAGTCCTTGGCCCAAGCCTAACAGTAACCCTAGGAAGGTAAATCAGCCGGGTGTTAGGATTCTTCCTTAGGAAAAAGCTGTGAAAGCAGCCATGTTGTGGCACTTCTGCGCTCCCTTTGGGATGCCTTTCACAGCTCCAGTGTGCCTGGAGTTCTGGGCTTCCTGATTTTAAAAATCCTAGCACAAGGCCTACCTAACCCCAACCCGACGACGAGAAAGGCAAATCAGCCAGGAATTAGGGATGTCCCCAAGGAAATAGCTGTGGAGGCAGGCATGTTGTGGTACTTTTGTGCTCTTCTTGGGTAGTCCTTCGCAGCTGCTGTGTTCTTGGAACTCAGGGCTTTCTGGTTGAAAGAACCCTAACCCTAGGCCTAACTCAAACCTCAAGGCTAGGAAGGAAAATCAGCCTATGGTTGGGGATGGTCTCATGGAAATAGCAGTGGAGGCAGCCAAGTTGTGTCACTTTTGCGCTCCCCTTGGGATGCCTTGAACAGCTGCAGTGTGCCTGGAGCACAGGGCTTCCTGGTTTTAAAAGTCCTTGGCCCAAGCCTAACAGTAACCCTAGGAAGGTAAATCAGCTGGGTGTTAGGGTTCTTCCTTAGGAAAAAGCTGTGAAAGCAGCCATGTTGTGGCACTTCTGCGCTCCCTTTGGGATGCCTTTGGCAGCTACAGTAAGCCTGGAACTCAGGGCTTCCTGGTTCAAAAAATCCTAGCCCTAGGCTGAACCCTAACCATAAACCTAGGCAGATATATCAGCCCAGGTATAGTGATGGTGCCAAGGAAGAAGCTGTGAAAGCAGCCATGTTGTGGCACTTTTGCACTCCCTTTTGGATGCCTTTCACAGCTCCAGTGTGCCTGGAGGTCTGGGCTTCCTGATTTTAAAAATCCTAGCACAAGGCCTACCTAACCCCAACCCGACGACGAGAAAGGCAAATCAGCCAGGAATTAGGGATGTCCCCAAGGAAATAGCTGTGGAGGCAGGCATGTTGTGGTACTTTTGTGCTCTTCTTGGGTAGTCCTTCGCAGCTGCTGTGTTCTTGAAACTCAGGGCTTTCAGGTTAAAAAACTCTAACCCTAGGCCTAACTCAAACCTCAACACTAGGAAGGAAAATCAGCCTATGGTTGGGGATGGTCTCATGGAAATAGCAGTGGAGGCAGCCAAGTTGTGTCACTTTTGCACTCCCGTTGGGATGCCTTGAACAGCTGCAGTGTGCCTGGAGCACAGGGCTTCCTGGTTTTCAAAGTCCTTGGCCCAAGCCTAACAGTAACCCTAGGAAGGTAAATCAGCCGGGTGTTAGGATTCTTCCTTAGGAAAAAGCTGTGAAAGCAGCCATGTTGTGGCACTTCTGCGCTCCCTTTGGGATGCCTTTGGCAGCTACAGTAAGCCTGGAACTCAGGGCTTCCTGGTTCAAAAAATCCTAGCCCTAGGCTGAACCCTAACCATAAACCTAGGCAGATAAATCAGCCCAGGTATAGTGATGGTGCCAAGGAAGAAGCTGTGAAAGCAGCCATGTTGTGGCACTTTTGCACTCCCTTTTGGATGCCTTTCACAGCTCCAGTGTGCCTGGAGTTCTGGGCTTCCTGATTTTAAAAATCCTAGCACAAGGCCTACCTAACCCCAACCCGACGACGAGAAAGGCAAATCAGCCAGGAATTAGGGATGTCCCCAAGGAAATAGCTGTGGAGGCAGGCATGTTGTGGTACTTTTGTGCTCTTCTTGGGTAGTCCTTCGCAGCTGCTGTGTTCTTGGAACTCGGGGCTTTCTGGTTAAAAAACTCTAATCCTAGGCCTAACTCAAAACTCAACGCTAGGAAGGAAAACCAGCCTAAGGTTGGGGATGGTCTCATGGAAATAGCATTGGAGGCAGCCAAGTTGTGTCACTTTTGCGCTCCCCTTGGGATGCCTTGAACAGCTGCAGTGTGCCTGGAGCACAGGGCTTCCTGGTTTTAAAAGTCCTTTGCCCAAGCCTAACAGTAACCCTAGGAAGGTAAATCAGCCGGGTATTAGGGTTCTTCCTAAGGAAGAAGCTGTGAAAGCAGCCATGTTGTGACACTTTTGCACTCCCTTTTGGATGCCTTTCACAGCTCCAGTGTGCCTGGAGGTCTGGGCTTCCTGATTTTAAAAATCCTAGCACAAGGCCTACCTAACCCCAACCCGACGACGAGAAAGGCAAATCAGCCAGGAATTAGGGATGTCCCCAAGGAAATAGCTGTGGAGGCAGGCATGTTGTGGTACTTTTGTGCTCTTCTTGGGTAGTCCTTCGCAGCTGCTGTGTTCTTGGAACTCAGGGCTTTCTGGTTGAAAGAACCCTAACCCTAGGCCTAACTCAAACCTCAACACTAGGAAGGAAAATCAGCCTATGATTCGGGATGGTCTCATGGAAATAGCAGTGGAGGCAGCCAAGTTGTGTCACTTTTGCGCTCCCCTTGGGATGCCTTGAACAGCTGCAGTGTGCCTGGAGCACAGGGCTTCCTGGTTTTAAAAGTCCTTGGCCCAAGCCTAACAGTAACCCTAGGAAGGTAAATCAGCCGGGTATTAGGGTTCTTCCTAAGGAAAAAGCTGTGAAAGCAGCCATGTTGTGGCACTTCTGCGCTCCCTTTGGGATGCCTTTGGCAGCTACAGTAAGCCTGGAACTCAGGGCTTCCTGGTTCAAAAAATCCTAGCCATAGGCTGAACACTAACCATAAACCTAGGCAGATAAATCAGCCTAGGTATAGTGATGGTGCCAAGGAAGAAGCTGTGAAAGCAGCCATGTTGTGACACTTTTGCACTCCCTTTTGGATGCCTTTCACAGCTCCAGTGTGCCTGGAGTTCTGGGCTTCCTGATTTTAAAAATCCTAGCACAAGGCCTACCTAACCCCAACCCGACGACGAGAAAGGCAAATCAGCCAGGAATTAGGGATGTCCCCAAGGAAATAGCTGTGGAGGCAGGCATGTTGTGGTACTTTTGTGCTCTTCTTGGGTAGTCCTTCGCAGCTGCTGTATTCTTGGAACTCAGGGCTTTCTGGTTAAAAGACTCTAACCCTAGGCCTAACTCAAACCTCAAGGCTAGGAAGGATAATCAGCCTATGGTTGGGGATGGTCTCATGGAAATAGCAGTGGAGGCAGCCAAGTTGTGTCACTTTTGCACTCCCGTTGGGATGCCTTGAACAGCTGCAGTGTGCCTGGAGCACAGGGCTTCCTGGTTTTCAAAGTCCTTGGCCCAAGCCTAACAGTAACCCTAGGAAGGTAAATCAGCCGGGTATTAGGGTTCTTCCTAAGGAAAAAGCTGTGAAAGCAGCCATGTTGTGGCACTTTTGCACTCCCTTTGGGATGCCTTTCACAGCTCCAGTGTGCCTGGACTTCTGGGCTTCCTGATTTTAAAAATCCTAGCACAAGGCCTACCTAACCCCAACCCGACGACGAGAAAGGCAAATCAGCCAGGAATTAGGGATGTCCCCAAGGAAATAGCTGTGGAGGCAGGCATGTTGTGGTACTTTTGTGCTCTTCTTGGGTAGTCCTTCGCAGCTGCTGTATTCTTGGAACTCAGGGCTTTCAGGTTAAAAGGACAGTAACCATAGGCATAACTCAAAACTCAACGCTAGGAAGGAAAACCAGCCTAAGGTTGGGGATGGTCTCATGGAAATAGCAGTGGAGGCAGCCAAGTTGTGTCACTTTTGCGCTCCCCTTGGGATGCCTTGAACAGCTGCAGTGTGCCTGGAGCACAGGGCTTCCTGGTTTTAAAAGTCCTTTGCCCAAGCCTAACAGTAACCCTAGGAAGGTAAATCAGCCGGGTATTAGGGTTCTTCCTTAGGAAAAAGCTGTGAAAGCAGCCATGTTCTGGCACTTCTGGGCTCCCTTTGGGATGCCTTTGGCAGCTACAGTAAGCCTGGAACTCAGGGCTTCCTGGTTCAAAAAATCCTAGCCCTAGGCTGAACCCTAACCATAAACATAGGCAGATAAATCAGCCCAGGTATAGTGATGGTGCCAAGGAAGAAGCTGTGAAAGCAGCCATGTTGTGGCACTTTTGCACTCCCTTTTGGATGCCTTTCACAGCTCCAGTGTGCCTGGAGGTCTGGGCTTCCTGATTTTAAAAATCCTAGCACAAGGCCTACCTAACCCCAACCCGACGACGAGAAAGGCAAATCAGCCAGGAATTAGGGATGTCCCCAAGGAAATAGCTGTGGAGGCAGGCATGTTGTGGTACTTTTGTGCTCTTCTTGGGTAGTCCTTCGCAGCTGCTGTGTTCTTGAAACTCAGGGCTTTCTGGTTAAAAAACTCTAACCCTAGGCCTAACTCAAACCTCAACACTAGGAAGGAAAATCAGCCTATGATTCGGGATGGTCTCATGGAAATAGCAGTGGAGGCAGCCAAGTTGTGTCACTTTTGCGCTCCCCTTGGGATGCCTTGAACAGCTGCAGTGTGCCTGGAGCACAGGGCTTCCTGGTTTTAAAAGTCCTTTGCCCAAGCCTAACAGTAACCCTAGGAAGGTAAATCAGCCGGGTATTAGGGTTCTTCCTTAGGAAAAAGCTGTGAAAGCAGCCATGTTCTGGCACTTCTGCGCTCCCTTTGGGATGCCTTTGGCAGCTACAGTAAGCCTGGAACTCAGGGCTTCCTGGTTCAAAAAATCCTAGCCCTAGGCTGAACCCTAACCATAAACCTAGGCAGATAAATCAGCCCAGGTATAGTGATGGTGCCAAGGAAGAAGCTGTAAAAGCAGCCATGTTGTGGCACTTTTGCACTCCCTTTTGGATGCCTTTCACAGCTCCAGTGTGCCTGGAGGTCTGGGCTTCCTGATTTTAAAAATCCTATCACAAGGCCTACCTAACCCCAACCCGACGACGAGAAAGGCAAATCAGCCAGGAATTAGGGGTGTCCCCAAGGAAATAGCTGTGGAGGCAGGCATGTTGTGGTACTTTTGTGCTCTTCTTGGGTAGTCCTTCGCAGCTGCTGTATTCTTGAAACTCAGGGCTTTCTGGTTAAAAAACTCTAACCCTAGGCCTAACTCAAACCTCAACGCTAGGAAGGAAAACCAGCCTAAGGTTGGGGATGGTCTCATGGAAATAGCAGTGGAGGCAGCCAAGTTGTGTCACTTTTGCACTCCCGTTGGGATGCCTTGAGCAGCTGCAGTGTGCCTGGAGCACAGGGCTTCCTAGTTTTTAAAGTCCTTGGCCCAAGCCTAACAGTAACCCTAGGAAGGTAAATCAGCCGGGTATTAGGGTTCTTCCTAAGGAAAAAGCTGTGAAAGCAGCCATGTTGTGGCACTTTTGCACTCCCTTTTGGATGCCTTTCACAGCTCCAGTGTGCCTGGAGGTCTGGGCTTCCTGATTTTAAAAATCCTATCACAAGGCCTACCTAACCCCAACCCGACGACGAGAAAGGCAAATCAGCCAGGAATTAGGGATGTCCCCAAGGAAATAGCTGTGGAGGCAGGCATGTTGTGGTACTTTTGTGCTCTTCTTGGGTAGTCCTTCGCAGCTGCTGTGTTCTTGGAACTCAGGGCTTTCTGGTTAAAAAACTCTAACCCTAGGCCTAACTCAAAACTCAACGCTAGGAAGGAAAATCAGCCTAAGGTTGGGGATGGTCTCATGGAAATAGCATTGGAGGCAGCCAAGTTGTGTCACTTTTGCGCTCCCCTTGGGATGCCTTGAACAGCTGCAGTGTGCCTGGAGCACAGGGCTTCCTGGTTTTAAAAGTCCTTTGCCCAAGCCTAACAGTAACCCTAGGAAGGTAAATCAGCCGGGTATTAGGGTTCTTCCTAAGGAAAAAGCTGTGAAAGCAGCCATGTTGTGGCACTTTTGCACTCCCTTTTGGATGCCTTTCACAGCTCCAGTGTGCCTGGAGGTCTGGGCTTCCTGATTTTAAAAATCCTATCACAAGGCCTACCTAACCCCAACCCGACGACGAGAAAGGCAAATCAGCCAGGAATTAGGGGTGTCCCCAAGGAAATAGCTGTGGAGGCAGGCATGTTGTGGTACTTTTGTGCTCTTCTTGGGTAGTCCTTCGCAGCTGCTGTGTTCTTGGAACTCAGGGCTTTCTGGTTGAAAGAACCCTAACCCTAGGCCTAACTCAAACCTCAAGGCTAGGAAGGAAAATCAGCCTATGGTTGGGGATGGTCTCATGGAAATAGCAGTGGAGGCAGCCAAGTTGTGTCACTTTTGCACTCCCGTTGGGATGCCTTGAACAGCTGCAGTGTGCCTGGAGCACAGGGCTTCCTGGTTTTAAAAGTCCTTGGCCCAAGCCTAACAGTAACCCTAGGAAGGTAAATCAGCCGGGTATTAGGGTTCTTCCTTAGGAAAAAGCTGTGAAAGCAGCCATGTTCTGGCACTTCTGGGCTCCCTTTGGGATGCCTTTGGCAGCTACAGTAAGCCTGGAACTCAGGGCTTCCTGGTTCAAAAAATCCTAGCCCTAGGCTGAACCCTAACCATAAACATAGGCAGATAAATCAGCCCAGGTATAGTGATGGTGCCAAGGAAGAAGCTGTGAAAGCAGCCATGTTGTGGCACTTTTGCACTCCCTTTTGGATGCCTTTCACAGCTCCAGTGTGCCTGGAGGTCTGGGCTTCCTGATTTTAAAAATCCTAGCACAAGGCCTACCTAACCCCAACCCGACGACGAGAAAGGCAAATCAGCCAGGAATTAGGGATGTCCCCAAGGAAATAGCTGTGGAGGCAGGCATGTTGTGGTACTTTTGTGCTCTTCTTGGGTAGTCCTTCGCAGCTGCTGTGTTCTTGAAACTCAGGGCTTTCTGGTTAAAAAACTCTAACCCTAGGCCTAACTCAAACCTCAACACTAGGAAGGAAAATCAGCCTATGATTCGGGATGGTCTCATGGAAATAGCAGTGGAGGCAGCCAAGTTGTGTCACTTTTGCGCTCCCCTTGGGATGCCTTGAACAGCTGCAGTGTGCCTGGAGCACAGGGCTTCCTGGTTTTAAAAGTCCTTTGCCCAAGCCTAACAGTAACCCTAGGAAGGTAAATCAGCCGGGTATTAGGGTTCTTCCTTAGGAAAAAGCTGTGAAAGCAGCCATGTTGTGGCACTTCTGCGCTCCCTTTGGGATGCCTTTGGCAGCTACAGTAAGCCTGGAACTCAGGGCTTCCTGGTTCAAAAAATCCTAGCCCTAGGCTGAACCCTAACCATAAACCTAGGCAGATAAATCAGCCCAGGTATAGTGATGGTGCCAAGGAAGAAGCTGTAAAAGCAGCCATGTTGTGGCACTTTTGCACTCCCTTTTGGATGCCTTTCACAGCTCCAGTGTGCCTGGAGGTCTGGGCTTCCTGATTTTAAAAATCCTATCACAAGGCCTACCTAACCCCAACCCGACGACGAGAAAGGCAAATCAGCCAGGAATTAGGGGTGTCCCCAAGGAAATAGCTGTGGAGGCAGGCATGTTGTGGTACTTTTGTGCTCTTCTTGGGTAGTCCTTCGCAGCTGCTGTATTCTTGAAACTCAGGGCTTTCTGGTTAAAAAACTCTAAGCCTAGGCCTAACTCAAACCTCAACGCTAGGAAGGAAAACCAGCCTAAGGTTGGGGATGGTCTCATGGAAATAGCAGTGGAGGCAGCCAAGTTGTGTCACTTTTGCACTCCCGTTGGGATGCCTTGAGCAGCTGCAGTGTGCCTGGAGCACAGGGCTTCCTGGTTTTAAAAGTCCTTGGCCCAAGCCTAACAGTAACCCTAGGAAGGTAAATCAGCCGGGTATTAGGGTTCTTCCTAAGGAAAAAGCTGTGAAAGCAGCCATGTTGTGGCACTTTTGCACTCCCTTTTGGATGCCTTTCACAGCTCCAGTGTGCCTGGAGGTCTGGGCTTCCTGATTTTAAAAATCCTATCACAAGGCCTACCTAACCCCAACCCGACGACGAGAAAGGCAAATCAGCCAGGAATTAGGGGTGTCCCCAAGGAAATAGCTGTGGAGGCAGGCATGTTGTGGTACTTTTGTGCTCTTCTTGGGTAGTCCTTCGCAGCTGCTGTGTTCTTGGAACTCAGGGCTTTCTGGTTGAAAGGACCCTAACCCTAGGCCTAACTCAAACCTCAAGGCTAGGAAGGAAAATCAGCCTATGGTTGGGGATGGTCTCATGGAAATAGCAGTGGAGGCAGCCAAGTTGTGTCACTTTTGCACTCCCGTTGGGATGCCTTGAACAGCTGCAGTGTGCCTGGAGCACAGGGCTTCCTGGTTTTAAAAGTCCTTGGCCCAAGCCTAACAGTAACCCTAGGAAGGTAAATCAGCCGGGTATTAGGGTTCTTCCTTAGGAAAAAGCTGTGAAAGCAGCCATGTTCTGGCACTTCTGGGCTCCCTTTGGGATGCCTTTGGCAGCTACAGTAAGCCTGGAACTCAGGGCTTCCCGGTTCAAAAAATCCTAGCCCTAGGCTGAACCCTAACCATAAACATAGGCAGATAAATCAGCCCAGGTATAGTGATGGTGCCAAGGAAGAAGCTGTGAAAGCAGCCATGTTGTGGCACTTTTGCACTCCCTTTTGGATGCCTTTCACAGCTCCAGTGTGCCTGGAGGTCTGGGCTTCCTGATTTTAAAAATCCTAGCACAAGGCCTACCTAACCCCAACCCGACGACGAGAAAGGCAAATCAGCCAGGAATTAGGGATGTCCCCAAGGAAATAGCTGTGGAGGCAGGCATGTTGTGGTACTTTTGTGCTCTTCTTGGGTAGTCCTTCGCAGCTGCTGTGTTCTTGAAACTCAGGGCTTTCTGGTTAAAAAACTCTAACCCTAGGCCTAACTCAAACCTCAACACTAGGAAGGAAAATCAGCCTATGATTCGGGATGGTCTCATGGAAATAGCAGTGGAGGCAGCCAAGTTGTGTCACTTTTGCGCTCCCCTTGGGATGCCTTGAACAGCTGCAGTGTGCCTGGAGCACAGGGCTTCCTGGTTTTAAAAGTCCTTTGCCCAAGCCTAACAGTAACCCTAGGAAGGTAAATCAGCCGGGTATTAGGGTTCTTCCTTAGGAAAAAGCTGTGAAAGCAGCCATGTTGTGGCACTTCTGCGCTCCCTTTGGGATGCCTTTGGCAGCTACAGTAAGCCTGGAACTCAGGGCTTCCTGGTTCAAAAAATCCTAGCCCTAGGCTGAACCCTAACCATAAACCTAGGCAGATAAATCAGCCCAGGTATAGTGATGGTGCCAAGGAAGAAGCTGTAAAAGCAGCCATGTTGTGGCACTTTTGCACTCCCTTTTGGATGCCTTTCACAGCTCCAGTGTTCCTGGAGGTCTGGGCTTCCTGATTTTAAAAATCCTATCACAAGGCCTACCTAACCCCAACCCGACGACGAGAAAGGCAAATCAGCCAGGAATTAGGGGTGTCCCCAAGGAAATAGCTGTGGAGGCAGGCATGTTGTGGTACTTTTGTGCTCTTCTTGGGTAGTCCTTCGCAGCTGCTGTATTCTTGAAACTCAGGGCTTTCTGGTTAAAAAACTCTAAGCCTAGGCCTAACTCAAACCTCAACGCTAGGAAGGAAAACCAGCCTAAGGTTGGGGATGGTCTCATGGAAATAGCAGTGGAGGCAGCCAAGTTGTGTCACTTTTGCACTCCCGTTGGGATGCCTTGAGCAGCTGCAGTGTGCCTGGAGCACAGGGCTTCCTAGTTTTAAAAGTCCTTGGCCCAAGCCTAACAGTAACCCTAGGAAGGTAAATCAGCCGGGTATTAGGGTTCTTCCTAAGGAAAAAGCTGTGAAAGCAGCCATGTTGTGGCACTTTTGCACTCCCTTTTGGATGCCTTTCACAGCTCCAGTGTGCCTGGAGTTCTGGGCTTCCTGATTTTAAAAATCCTAGCACAAGGCCTACCTAACCCCAACCCGATGACGAGAAAGGCAAATCAGCCAGGAATTAGGGATGTCCCCAAGGAAATAGCTGTGGAGGCAGGCATGTTGTGGTACTTTTGTGCTCTTCTTGGGTAGTCCTTCGCAGCTGCTGTGTTCTTGGAACTCAGGGCTTTCTGGTTAAAAAACTCTAACCCTAGGCCTAACTCAAAACTCAACGCTAGGAAGGAAAATCAGCCTAAGGTTGGGGATGGTCTCATGGAAATAGCATTGGAGGCAGCCAAGTTGTGTCACTTTTGCGCTCCCCTTGGGATGCCTTGAACAGCTGCAGTGTGCCTGGAGCACAGGGCTTCCTGGTTTTAAAAGTCCTTTGCCCAAGCCTAACAGTAACCCTAGGAAGGTAAATCAGCCGGGTATTAGGGTTCTTCCTAAGGAAAAAGCTGTGAAAGCAGCCATGTTGTAACACTTTTGCACTCCCTTTTGGATGCCTTTCACAGCTCCAGTGTGCCTGGAGGTCTGGGCTTCCTGATTTTAAAAATCCTATCACAAGGCCTACCTAACCCCAACCCGACGACGAGAAAGGCAAATCAGCCAGGAATTAGGGGTGTCCCCAAGGAAATAGCTGTGGAGGCAGGCATGTTGTGGTACTTTTGTGCTCTTCTTGGGTAGTCCTTCGCAGCTGCTGTGTTCTTGGAACTCAGGGCTTTCTGGTTGAAAGAACCCTAACCCTAGGCCTAACTCAAACCTCAAGGCTAGGAAGGAAAATCAGCCTATGGTTGGGGATGGTCTCATGGAAATAGCAGTGGAGGCAGCCAAGTTGTGTCACTTTTGCACTCCCGTTGGGATGCCTTGAACAGCTGCAGTGTGCCTGGAGCACAGGGCTTCCTGGTTTTAAAAGTCCTTGGCCCAAGCCTAACAGTAACCCTAGGAAGGTAAATCAGCCGGGTATTAGGGTTCTTCCTTAGGAAAAAGCTGTGAAAGCAGCCATGTTCTGGCACTTCTGGGCTCCCTTTGGGATGCCTTTGGCAGCTACAGTAAGCCTGGAACTCAGGGCTTCCTGGTTCAAAAAATCCTAGCCCTAGGCTGAACCCTAACCATAAACATAGGCAGATAAATCAGCCCAGGTATAGTGATGGTGCCAAGGAAGAAGCTGTGAAAGCAGCCATGTTGTGGCACTTTTGCACTCCCTTTTGGATGCCTTTCACAGCTCCAGTGTGCCTGGAGGTCTGGGCTTCCTGATTTTAAAAATCCTAGCACAAGGCCTACCTAACCCCAACCCGACGACGAGAAAGGCAAATCAGCCAGGAATTAGGGATGTCCCCAAGGAAATAGCTGTGGAGGCAGGCATGTTGTGGTACTTTTGTGCTCTTCTTGGGTAGTCCTTCGCAGCTGCTGTGTTCTTGAAACTCAGGGCTTTCTGGTTAAAAAACTCTAACCCTAGGCCTAACTCAAACCTCAACACTAGGAAGGAAAATCAGCCTATGATTCGGGATGGTCTCATGGAAATAGCAGTGGAGGCAGCCAAGTTGTGTCACTTTTGCGCTCCCCTTGGGATGCCTTGAACAGCTGCAGTGTGCCTGGAGCACAGGGCTTCCTGGTTTTAAAAGTCCTTTGCCCAAGCCTAACAGTAACCCTAGGAAGGTAAATCAGCCGGGTATTAGGGTTCTTCCTTAGGAAAAAGCTGTGAAAGCAGCCATGTTGTGGCACTTCTGCGCTCCCTTTGGGATGCCTTTGGCAGCTACAGTAAGCCTGGAACTCAGGGCTTCCTGGTTCAAAAAATCCTAGCCCTAGGCTGAACCCTAACCATAAACCTAGGCAGATAAATCAGCCCAGGTATAGTGATGGTGCCAAGGAAGAAGCTGTAAAAGCAGCCATGTTGTGGCACTTTTGCACTCCCTTTTGGATGCCTTTCACAGCTCCAGTGTGCCTGGAGGTCTGGGCTTCCTGATTTTAAAAATCCTATCACAAGGCCTACCTAACCCCAACCCGACGACGAGAAAGGCAAATCAGCCAGGAATTAGGGGTGTCCCCAAGGAAATAGCTGTGGAGGCAGGCATGTTGTGGTACTTTTGTGCTCTTCTTGGGTAGTCCTTCGCAGCTGCTGTATTCTTGAAACTCAGGGCTTTCTGGTTAAAAAACTCTAAGCCTAGGCCTAACTCAAACCTCAACGCTAGGAAGGAAAACCAGCCTAAGGTTGGGGATGGTCTCATGGAAATAGCAGTGGAGGCAGCCAAGTTGTGTCACTTTTGCACTCCCGTTGGGATGCCTTGAGCAGCTGCAGTGTGCCTGGAGCACAGGGCTTCCTGGTTTTAAAAGTCCTTGGCCCAAGCCTAACAGTAACCCTAGGAAGGTAAATCAGCCGGGTATTAGGGTTCTTCCTAAGGAAAAAGCTGTGAAAGCAGCCATGTTGTGGCACTTTTGCACTTCCTTTTGGATGCCTTTCACAGCTCCAGTGTGCCTGGAGTTCTGGGCTTCCTGATTTTAAAAATCCTAGCACAAGGCCTACCTAACCCCAACCCGACGACGAGAAAGGCAAATCAGCCAGGAATTAGGGATGTCCCCAAGGAAATAGCTGTGGAGGCAGGCATGTTGTGGTACTTTTGTGCTCTTCTTGGGTAGTCCTTCGCAGCTGCTGTGTTCTTGGAACTCAGGGCTTTCTGGTTGAAAGAACCCTAACCCTAGGCCTAACTCAAACCTCAAGGCTAGGAAGGAAAATCAGCCTATGGTTGGGGATGGTCTCATGGAAATAGCATTGGAGGCAGCCAAGTTGTGTCACTTTTGCGCTCCCCTTGGGATGCCTTGAACAGCTGCAGTGTGCCTGGAGCACAGGGCTTCCTGGTTTTAAAAGTCCTTTGCCCAAGCCTAACAGTAACCCTAGGAAGGTAAATCAGCCGGGTATTAGGGTTCTTCCTAAGGAAAAAGCTGTGAAAGCAGCCATGTTGTAACACTTTTGCACTCCCTTTTGGATGCCTTTCACAGCTCCAGTGTGCCTGGAGGTCTGGGCTTCCTGATTTTAAAAATCCTATCACAAGGCCTACCTAACCCCAACCCGACGACGAGAAAGGCAAATCAGCCAGGAATTAGGGGTGTCCCCAAGGAAATAGCTGTGGAGGCAGGCATGTTGTGGTACTTTTGTGCTCTTCTTGGGTAGTCCTTCGCAGCTGCTGTGTTCTTGGAACTCAGGGCTTTCTGGTTGAAAGAACCCTAACCCTAGGCCTAACTCAAACCTCAAGGCTAGGAAGGAAAATCAGCCTATGGTTGGGGATGGTCTCATGGAAATAGCAGTGGAGGCAGCCAAGTTGTGTCACTTTTGCACTCCCGTTGGGATGCCTTGAACAGCTGCAGTGTGCCTGGAGCACAGGGCTTCCTGGTTTTAAAAGTCCTTGGCCCAAGCCTAACAGTAACCCTAGGAAGGTAAATCAGCCGGGTATTAGGGTTCTTCCTTAGGAAAAAGCTGTGAAAGCAGCCATGTTCTGGCACTTCTGGGCTCCCTTTGGGATGCCTTTGGCAGCTACAGTAAGCCTGGAACTCAGGGCTTCCTGGTTCAAAAAATCCTAGCCCTAGGCTGAACCCTAACCATAAACCTAGGCAGATAAATCAGCCCAGGTATAGTGATGGTGCCAAGGAAGAAGCTGTAAAAGCAGCCATGTTGTGGCACTTTTGCACTCCCTTTTGGATGCCTTTCACAGCTCCAGTGTGCCTGGAGGTCTGGGCTTCCTGATTTTAAAAATCCTATCACAAGGCCTACCTAACCCCAACCCGACGACGAGAAAGGCAAATCAGCCAGGAATTAGGGGTGTCCCCAAGGAAATAGCTGTGGAGGCAGGCATGTTGTGGTACTTTTGTGCTCTTCTTGGGTAGTCCTTCGCAGCTGCTGTATTCTTGAAACTCAGGGCTTTCTGGTTAAAAAACTCTAAGCCTAGGCCTAACTCAAACCTCAACGCTAGGAAGGAAAACCAGCCTAAGGTTGGGGATGGTCTCATGGAAATAGCAGTGGAGGCAGCCAAGTTGTGTCACTTTTGCACTCCCGTTGGGATGCCTTGAGCAGCTGCAGTGTGCCTGGAGCACAGGGCTTCCTGGTTTTAAAAGTCCTTGGCCCAAGCCTAACAGTAACCCTAGGAAGGTAAATCAGCCGGGTATTAGTGTTCTTCCTAAGGAAAAAGCTGTGAAAGCAGCCATGTTGTGGCACTTTTGCACTCCCTTTTGGATGCCTTTCACAGCTCCAGTGTGCCTGGAGTTCTGGGCTTCCTGATTTTAAAAATCCTAGCACAAGGCCTACCTAACCCCAACCCGACGACGAGAAAGGCAAATCAGCCAGGAATTAGGGATGTCCCCAAGGAAATAGCTGTGGAGGCAGGCATGTTGTGGTACTTTTGTGCTCTTCTTGGGTAGTCCTTCGCAGCTGCTGTGTTCTTGGAACTCAGGGCTTTCTGGTTGAAAGAACCCTAACCCTAGGCCTAACTCAAACCTCAAGGCTAGGAAGGATAATCAGCCTATGGTTGGGGATGGTCTCATGGAAATAGCATTGGAGGCAGCCAAGTTGTGTCACTTTTGCGCTCCCCTTGGGATGCCTTGAACAGCTGCAGTGTGCCTGGAGCACAGGGCTTCCTGGTTTTAAAAGTCCTTTGCCCAAGCCTAACAGTAACCCTAGGAAGGTAAATCAGCCGGGTATTAGGGTTCTTCCTAAGGAAAAAGCTGTGAAAGCAGCCATGTTGTGACACTTTTGCACTCCCTTTTGGATGCCTTTCACAGCTCCAGTGTGCCTGGAGGTCTGGGCTTCCTGATTTTAAAAATCCTAGCACAAGGCCTACCTAACCCCAACCCGACGACGAGAAAGGCAAATCAGCCAGGAATTAGGGATGTCCCCAAGGAAATAGCTGTGGAGGCAGGCATGTTGTGGTACTTTTGTGCTCTTCTTGGGTAGTCCTTCGCAGCTGCTGTGTTCTTGGAACTCAGGGCTTTCTGGTTGAAAGAACCCTAACCCTAGGCCTAACTCAAACCTCAAGGCTAGGAAGGAAAATCAGCCTATGGTTGGGGATGGTCTCATGGAAATAGCAGTGGAGGCAGCCAAGTTGTGTCACTTTTGCACTCCCGTTGGGATGCCTTGAACAGCTGCAGTGTGCCTGGAGCACAGGGCTTCCTGGTTTTCAAAGTCCTTGGCCCAAGCCTAACAGTAACCCTAGGAAGGTAAATCAGCCGGGTATTAGGGTTCTTCCTTAGGAAAAAGCTGTGAAAGCAGCCATGTTGTGGCACTTCTGTGCTCCCTTTGGGATGCCTTTCGCAGCTACAGTAAGCCTGGAACTCAGGGCTTCCTGGTTCAAAAAATCCTAGCCCTAGGCTGAACCCTAACCATAAACATAGGCAGATAAATCAGCCCAGGTATAGTGATGGTGCCAAGGAAGAAGCTGTGAAAGCAGCCATGTTGTGGCACTTTTGCACTCCCTTTTGGATGCCTTTCACAGCTCCAGTGTGCCTGGAGGTCTGGGCTTCCTGATTTTAAAAATCCTATCACAAGGCCTACCTAACCCCAACCCGACGACGAGAAAGGCAAATCAGCCAGGAATTAGGGGTGTCCCCAAGGAAATAGCTGTGGAGGCAGGCATGTTGTGGTACTTTTGTGCTCTTCTTGGGTAGTCCTTCGCAGCTGCTGTATTCTTGAAACTCAGGGCTTTCTGGTTAAAAAACTCTAAGCCTAGGCCTAACTCAAACCTCAACGCTAGGAAGGAAAACCAGCCTAAGGTTGGGGATGGTCTCATGGAAATAGCAGTGGAGGCAGCCAAGTTGTGTCACTTTTGCACTCCCGTTGGGATGCCTTGAGCAGCTGCAGTGTGCCTGGAGCACAGGGCTTCCTAGTTTTAAAAGTCCTTGGCCCAAGCCTAACAGTAACCCTAGGAAGGTAAATCAGCCGGGTATTAGGGTTCTTCCTAAGGAAAAAGCTGTGAAAGCAGCCATGTTGTGGCACTTTTGCACTCCCTTTTGGATGCCTTTCACAGCTCCAGTGTGCCTGGAGTTCTGGGCTTCCTGATTTTAAAAATCCTAGCACAAGGCCTACCTAACCCCAACCCGACGACGAGAAAGGCAAATCAGCCAGGAATTAGGGATGTCCCCAAGGAAATAGCTGTGGAGGCAGGCATGTTGTGGTACTTTTGTGCTCTTCTTGGGTAGTCCTTCGCAGCTGCTGTGTTCTTGGAACTCAGGGCTTTCTGGTTGAAAGAACCCTAACCCTAGGCCTAACTCAAACCTCAAGGCTAGGAAGGAAAATCAGCCTATGGTTGGGGATGGTCTCATGGAAATAGCATTGGAGGCAGCCAAGTTGTGTCACTTTTGCGCTCCCCTTGGGATGCCTTGAACAGCTGCAGTGTGCCTGGAGCACAGGGCTTCCTGGTTTTAAAAGTCCTTTGCCCAAGCCTAACAGTAACCCTAGGAAGGTAAATCAGCCGGGTATTAGGGTTCTTCCTAAGGAAAAAGCTGTGAAAGCAGCCATGTTGTGACACTTTTGCACTCCCTTTTGGATGCCTTTCACAGCTCCAGTGTGCCTGGAGGTCTGGGCTTCCTGATTTTAAAAATCCTAGCACAAGGCCTACCTAACCCCAACCCGACGACGAGAAAGGCAAATCAGCCAGGAATTAGGGATGTCCCCAAGGAAATAGCTGTGGAGGCAGGCATGTTGTGGTACTTTTGTGCTCTTCTTGGGTAGTCCTTCGCAGCTGCTGTGTTCTTGGAACTCAGGGCTTTCTGGTTGAAAGAACCCTAACCCTAGGCCTAACTCAAACCTCAAGGCTAGGAAGGAAAATCAGCCTATGGTTGGGGATGGTCTCATGGAAATAGCAGTGGAGGCAGCCAAGTTGTGTCACTTTTGCGCTCCCCTTGGGATGCCTTGAACAGCTGCAGTGTGCCTGGAGCACAGGGCTTCCTGGTTTTAAAAGTCCTTGGCCCAAGCCTAACAGTAACCCTAGGAAGGTAAATCAGCCGGGTATTAGGGTTCTTCCTTAGGAAAAAGCTGTGAAAGCAGCCATGTTGTGGCACTTCTGTGCTCCCTTTGGGATGCCTTTCGCAGCTACAGTAAGCCTGGAACTCAGGGCTTCCTGGTTCAAAAAATCCTAGCCCTAGGCTGAACCCTAACCATAAACATAGGCAGATAAATCAGCCCAGGTATAGTGATGGTGCCAAGGAAGAAGCTGTGAAAGCAGCCATGTTGTGGCACTTTTGCACTCCCTTTTGGATGCCTTTCACAGCTCCAGTGTGCCTGGAGTTCTGGGCTTCCTGATTTTAAAAATCCTAGCACAAGGCCTACCTAACCCCAACCCGACGACGAGAAAGGCAAATCAGCCAGGAATTAGGGATGTCCCCAAGGAAATAGCTGTGGAGGCAGGCATGTTGTGGTACTTTTGTGCTCTTCTTGGGTAGTCCTTCGCAGCTGCTGTGTTCTTGAAACTCAGGGCTTTCTGGTTAAAAAACTCTAACCCTAGGCCTAACTCAAACCTCAACACTAGGAAGGAAAATCAGCCTATGATTCGGGATGGTCTCATGGAAATAGCAGTGGAGGCAGCCAAGTTGTGTCACTTTTGCGCTCCCCTTGGGATGCCTTGAACAGCTGCAGTGTGCCTGGAGCACAGGGCTTCCTGGTTTTAAAAGTCCTTTGCCCAAGCCTAACAGTAACCCTAGGAAGGTAAATCAGCCGGGTATTAGGGTTCTTCCTTAGGAAAAAGCTGTGAAAGCAGCCATGTTGTGGCACTTCTGCGCTCCCTTTGGGATGCCTTTGGCAGCTACAGTAAGCCTGGAACTCAGGGCTTCCTGGTTCAAAAAATCCTAGCCATAGGCTGAACACTAACCATAAACCTAGGCAGATAAATCAGCCTAAGTATAGTGATGGTGCCAAGGAAGAAGCTGTGAAAGCAGCCATGTTGTGACACTTTTGCACTCCCTTTGGGATGCCTTTCACAGCTCCAGTGTGCCTGGAGGTCTGGGCTTCCTGATTTTAAAAATCCTAGCACAAGGCCTACCTAACCCCAACCCGACGACGAGAAAGGCAAATCAGCCAGGAATTAGGGATGTCCCCAAGGAAATAGCTGTGGAGGCAGGCATGTTGTGGTACTTTTGTGCTCTTCTTGGGTAGTCCTTCGCAGCTGCTGTGTTCTTGAAACTCAGGGCTTTCTGGGTAAAAAACTCTAACCCTAGGCCTAACTCAAACCTCAACCCTAGGAATGAAAACCAGCCTAAGGTTAGGGATGGTCTCATGGAAATAGCAGTGGAGGCAGCCAAGTTGTGTCACTTTTGCACTCCCGTTGGGATGCCTTGAACAGCTGCAGTGTGCCTGGAGCACAGGGCTTCCTGGTTTTAAAAGTCCTAGGCCCAAGCCTAACAGTAACCCTAGGAAGGTAAATCAGCCGGGTATTAGGGTTCTTCCTTAGGAAAAAGCTGTGAAAGCAGCCATGTTGTGGCACTTTTGCACTCCCTTTGGGATGCCTTTCACAGCTCCAGTGTGCCTGGAGTTCTGGGCTTCCTGATTTTAAAAATCCTAGCACAAGGCCTACCTAACCCCAACCCGACGACGAGAAAGGCAAATCAGCCAGGAATTAGGGATGTCCCCAAGGAAATAGCTGTGGAGGCAGGCATGTTGTGGTACTTTTGTGCTCTTCTTGGGTAGTCCTTCGCAGCTGCTGTGTTCTTGAAACTCAGGGCTTTCTGGGTAAAAAACTCTAACCCTAGGCCTAACTCAAACCTCAACCCTAGGAAGGAAAACCAGCCTAAGGTTAGGGATGGTCTCATGGAAATAGCAGTGGAGGCAGCCAAGTTGTGTCACTTTTGCACTCCCGTTGGGATGCCTTGAACAGCTGCAGTGTGCCTGGAGCACAGGGCTTCCTGGTTTTAAAAGTCCTAGGCCCAAGCCTAACAGTAACCCTAGGAAGGTAAATCAGCCGGGTATTAGGGTTCTTCCTAAGGAAAAAGCTGTGAAAGCAGCCATGTTGTGGCACTTTTGCACTCCCTTTGGGATGCCTTTCACAGCTCCAGTGTGCCTGGAGTTCTGGGCTTCCTGATTTTAAAAATCCTAGCACAAGGCCTACCTAACCCCAACCCGACGACGAGAAAGGCAAATCAGCCAGGAATTAGGGATGTCCCCAAGGAAATAGCTGTGGAGGCAGGCATGTTGTGGTACTTTTGTGCTCTTCTTGGGTAGTCCTTCGCAGCTGCTGTATTCTTGGAACTCAGGGCTTTCTGGTTAAAAGACTCTAACCCTAGGCCTAACTCAAACCTCAACGCTAGGAAGGAAAATCAGCCTATGGTTGGGGATGGTCTCATGGAAATAGCAGTGGAGGCAGCCAAGTTGTGTCACTTTTGCACTCCCGTTGGGATGCCTTGAACAGCTGCAGTGTGCCTGGAGCACAGGGCTTCCTGGTTTTAAAAGTCCTTGGCCCAAGCCTAACAGTAACCCTAGGAAGGTAAATCAGCCGGGTATTAGGGTTCTTCCTAAGGAAAAAGCTGTGAAAGCAGCCATGTTGTGGCACTTTTGCACTCCCTTTGGGATGCCTTTCACAGCTCCAGTGTGCCTGGAGGTCTGGGCTTCCTGATTTTAAAAATCCTAGCACAAGGCCTACCTAACCCCAACCCGACGACGAGAAAGGCAAATCAGCCAGGAATTAGGGATGTCCCCAAGGAAATAGCTGTGGAGGCAGGCATGTTGTGGTACTTTTGTGCTCTTCTTGGGTAGTCCTTCGCAGCTGCTGTGTTCTTGGAACTCAGGGCTTTCTGGTTAAAAAACTCTAACCCTAGGCCTAACTCAAAACTCAACGCTAGGAAGGAAAACCAGCATAAGGTTGGGGATGGTCTCATGGAAATAGCAGTGGAGGCAGCCAAGTTGTGTCACTTTTGCGCTCCCCTTGGGATGCCTTGAACAGCTGCAGTGTGCCTGGAGCACAGGGCTTCCTGGTTTTCAAAGTCCTTGGCCCAAGCCTAACAGTAACCCTAGGAAGGTAAATCAGCCGGGTATTAGGGTTCTTCCTTAGGAAAAAGCTGTGAAAGCAGCCATGTTCTGGCACTTCTGCGCTCCCTTTGGGATGCCTTTGGCAGCTACAGTAAGCCTGGAACTCAGGGCTTCCTGGTTCAAAAAATCCTAGCCCTAGGCTGAACCCTAACCATAAACATAGGCAGATAAATCAGCATAGGTATAGTGATGGTGCCAAGGAAGAAGCTGTGAAAGCAGCCATGTTGTGACACTTTTGCACTCCCTTTTGGATGCCTTTCACAGCTCCAGTGTGCCTGGAGGTCTGGGCTTCCTGATTTTAAAAATCCTAGCACAAGGCCTACCTAACCCCAACCCGACGACGAGAAAGGCAAATCAGCCAGGAATTAGGGATGTCCCCAAGGAAATAGCTGTGGAGGCAGGCATGTTGTGGTACTTTTGTGCTCTTCTTGGGTAGTCCTTCGCAGCTGCTGTGTTCTTGGAACTCAGGGCTTTCTGGTTAAAAAACTGTAACCCTAGGCCTAACTCAAAACTCAACGCTAGGAAGGAAAACCAGCATAAGGTTGGGGATGGTCTCATGGAAATAGCATTGGAGGCAGCCAAGTTGTGTCACTTTTGCGCTCCCCTTGGGATGCCTTGAACAGCTGCAGTGTGCCTGGAGCCCAGGGCTTCCTGGTTTTAAAAGTCCTTTGCCCAAGCCTAACAGTAACCCTAGGAAGGTAAATCAGCCGGGTATTAGGGTTCTTCCTAAGGAAGAAGCTGTGAAAGCAGCCATGTTGTGACACTTTTGCACTCCCTTTGGGATGCCTTTCACAGCTCCAGTGTGCCTGGAGTTCTGGGCTTCCTGATTTTAAAAATCCTAGCACAAGGCCTACCTAACCCCAACCCGACGACGAGAAAGGCAAATCAGCCAGGAATTAGGGATGTCCCCAAGGAAATAGCTGTGGAGGCAGGCATGTTGTGGTACTTTTGTGCTCTTCTTGGGTAGTCCTTCGCAGCTGCTGTGTTCTTGGAACTCAGGGCTTTCTGGTTGAAAGAACCCTAACCCTAGGCCTAACTCAAACCTCAAGGCTAGGAAGGAAAATCAGCCTATGGTTGGGGATGGTCTCATGGAAATAGCAGTGGAGGCAGCCAAGTTGTGTCACTTTTGCGCTCCCCTTGGGATGCCTTGAACAGCTGCAGTGTGCCTGGAGCACAGGGCTTCCTGGTTTTAAAAGTCCTTGGCCCAAGCCTAACAGTAACCCTAGGAAGGTAAATCAGCTGGGTGTTAGGGTTCTTCCTTAGGAAAAAGCTGTGAAAGCAGCCATGTTGTGGCACTTCTGCGCTCCCTTTGGGATGCCTTTGGCAGCTACAGTAAGCCTGGAACTCAGGGCTTCCTGGTTCAAAAAATCCTAGCCCTAGGCTGAACCCTAACCATAAACCTAGGCAGATAAATCAGCCCAGGTATAGTGATGGTGCCAAGGAAGAAGCTGTGAAAGCAGCCATGTTGTGGCACTTTTGCACTCCCTTTTGGATGCCTTTCACAGCTCCAGTGTGCCTGGAGGTCTGGGCTTCCTGATTTTAAAAATCCTAGCACAAGGCCTACCTAACCCCAACCCGACGACGAGAAAGGCAAATCAGCCAGGAATTAGGGATGTCCCCAAGGAAATAGCTGTGGAGGCAGGCATGTTGTGGTACTTTTGTGCTCTTCTTGGGTAGTCCTTCGCAGCTGCTGTGTTCTTGAAACTCAGGGCTTTCTGGTTAAAAAACTCTAACCCTAGGCCTAACTCAAACCTCAACACTAGGAAGGAAAATCAGCCTATGATTCGGGATGGTCTCATGGAAATAGCATTGGAGGCAGCCAAGTTGTGTCACTTTTGCGCTCCCCTTGGGATGCCTTGAACAGCTGCAGTGTGCCTGGAGCACAGGGCTTCCTGGTTTTAAAAGTCCTTTGCCCAAGCCTAACAGTAACCCTAGGAAGGTAAATCAGCCGGGTATTAGGGTTCTTCCTTAGGAAAAAGCTGTGAAAGCAGCCATGTTCTGGCACTTCTGCGCTCCCTTTGGGATGCCTTTGGCAGCTACAGTAAGCCTGGAACTCAGGGCTTCCTGGTTCAAAAAATCCTAGCCCTAGGCTGAACCCTAACCATAAACATAGGCAGATAAATCAGCCTAGGTATAGTGATGGTGCCAAGGAAGAAGCTGTGAAAGCAGCCATGTTGTGACACTTTTGCACTCCCTTTTGGATGCCTTTCACAGCTCCAGTGTGCCTGGAGGTCTGGGCTTCCTGATTTTAAAAATCCTAGCACAAGGCCTACCTAACCCCAACCCGACGACGAGAAAGGCAAATCAGCCAGGAATTAGGGATGTCCCCAAGGAAATAGCTGTGGAGGCAGGCATGTTGTGGTACTTTTGTGCTCTTCTTGGGTAGTCCTTCGCAGCTGCTGTGTTCTTGGAACTCAGGGCTTTCTGGTTGAAAGAACCATAACCCTAGGCCTAACTCAAACCTCAAGGCTAGGAAGGAAAATCAGCTTATGGTTGGGGATGGTCTCATGGAAATAGCAGTGGAGGCAGCCAAGTTGTGTCACTTTTGCACTCCCGTTGGGATGCCTTGAACAGCTGCAGTGTGCCTGGAGCACAGGGCTTCCTGGTTTTCAAAGTCCTTGGCCCAAGCCTAACAGTAACCCTAGGAATGTAAATCAGCCAGGTGTTAGGATTCTTCCTTAGGAAAAAGCTGTGAAAGCAGCCATGTTCTGGCACTTCTGCGCTCCCTTTGGGATGCCTTTCACAGCTCCAGTGTGCCTGGAGTTCTGGGCTTCCTGATTTTAAAAATCCTAGCACAAGGCCTACCTAACCCCAACCCGACGACGAGAAAGGCAAATCAGCCAGGAATTAGGGATGTCCCCAAGGAAATAGCTGTGGAGGCAGGCATGTTGTGGTACTTTTGTGCTCTTCTTGGGTAGTCCTTCGCAGCTGCTGTGTTCTTGGAACTCAGGGCTTTCTGGTTGAAAGAACCCTAACCCTAGGCCTAACTCAAACCTCAAGGCTAGGAAGGAAAATCAGCCTATGGTTGGGGATGGTCTCATGGAAATAGCAGTGGAGGCAGCCAAGTTGTGTCACTTTTGCGCTCCCCTTGGGATGCCTTGAACAGCTGCAGTGTGCCTGGAGCACAGGGCTTCCTGGTTTTAAAAGTCCTTGGCCCAAGCCTAACAGTAACCCTAGGAAGGTAAATCAGCCGGGTGTTAGGATTCTTCCTTAGGAAAAAGCTGTGAAAGCAGCCATGTTCTGGCACTTCTGCGCTCCCTTTGGGATGCCTTTGGCAGCTACAGTAAGCCTGGAACTCAGGGCTTCCTGGTTCAAAAAATCCTAGCCCTAGGCTGAATCCTAACCATAAACCTAGGCAGATATATCAGCCCAGGTATAGTGATGGTGCCAAGGAAGAAGCTGTGAAAGCAGCCATGTTGTGGCACTTTTGCACTCCCTTTTGGATGCCTTTCACAGCTCCAGTGTGCCTGGAGTTCTGGGCTTCCTGATTTTAAAAATCCTAGCACAAGGCCTACCTAACCCCAACCCGACGACGAGAAAGGCAAATCAGCCAGGAATTAGGGATGTCCCCAAGGAAATAGCTGTGGAGGCAGGCATGTTGTGGTACTTTTGTGCTCTTCTTGGGTAGTCCTTCGCAGCTGCTGTGTTCTTGAAACTCAGGGCTTTCTGGTTAAAAAACTCTAACCCTAGGCCTAACTCAAACCTCAACACTAGGAAGGAAAATCAGCCTATGATTCGGGATGGTCTCATGGAAATAGCAGTGGAGGCAGCCAAGTTGTGTCACTTTTGCGCTCCCCTTGGGATGCCTTGAACAGCTGCAGTGTGCCTGGAGCACAGGGCTTCCTGGTTTTAAAAGTCCTTTGCCCAAGCCTAACAGTAACCCTAGGAAGGTAAATCAGCCGGGTATTAGGGTTCTTCCTTAGGAAAAAGCTGTGAAAGCAGCCATGTTCTGGCACTTCTGCGCTCCCTTTGGGATGCCTTTGGCAGCTACAGTAAGCCTGGAACTCAGGGCTTCCTGGTTCAAAAAATCCTAGCCCTAGGCTGAACCCTAACCATAAACATAGGCAGATAAATCAGCCCAGGTATAGTGATGGTGCCAAGGAAGAAGCTGTGAAAGCAGCCATGTTGTGGCACTTTTGCACTCCCTTTTGGATGCCTTTCACAGCTCCAGTGTGCCTGGAGGTCTGGGCTTCCTGATTTTAAAAATCCTAGCACAAGGCCTACCTAACCCCAACCCGACGACGAGAAAGGCAAATCAGCCAGGAATTAGGGATGTCCCCAAGGAAATAGCTGTGGAGGCAGGCATGTTGTGGTACTTTTGTGCTCTTCTTGGGTAGTCCTTCGCAGCTGCTGTATTCTTGGAACTCAGGGCTTTCAGGATAAAAGAACAGTAACCATAGGCCTAACTCAAACCTCAACACTAGGAAGGAAAATCAGCCTATGATTCGGGATGGTCTCATGGAAATAGCAGTGGAGGCAGCCAAGTTGTGTCACTTTTGCGCTCCCCTTGGGATGCCTTGAACAGCTGCAGTGTGCCTGGAGCACAGGGCTTCCTGGTTTTAAAAGTCCTTTGCCCAAGCCTAACAGTAACCCTAGGAAGGTAAATCAGCCGGGTATTAGGGTTCTTCCTAAGGAAGAAGCTGTGAAAGCAGCCATGTTGTGACACTTTTGCACTCCCTTTTGGATGCCTTTCACAGCTCCAGTGTGCCTGGAGGTCTGGGCTTCCTGATTTTAAAAATCCTAGCACAAGGCCTACCTAACCCCAACCCGACGACGAGAAAGGCAAATCAGCCAGGAATTAGGGATGTCCCCAAGGAAATAGCTGTGGAGGCAGGCATGTTGTGGTACTTTTGTGCTCTTCTTGGGTAGTCCTTCGCAGCTGCTGTGTTCTTGGAACTCAGGGCTTTCTGGTTGAAAGAACCATAACCCTAGGCCTAACTCAAACCTCAACACTAGGAAGGAAAATCAGCCTATGATTCGGGATGGTCTCATGGAAATAGCAGTGGAGGCAGCCAAGTTGTGTCACTTTTGCGCTCCCCTTGGGATGCCTTGAACAGCTGCAGTGTGCCTGGAGCACAGGGCTTCCTGGTTTTAAAAGTCCTTGGCCCAAGCCTAACAGTAACCCTAGGAAGGTAAATCAGCCGGGTATTAGGGTTCTTCCTTAGGAAAAAGCTGTGAAAGCAGCCATGTTCTGGCACTTCTGCGCTCCCTTTGGGATGCCTTTGGCAGCTACAGTAAGCCTGGAACTCAGGGCTTCCTGGTTCAAAAAATCCTAGCCATAGGCTGAACACTAACCATAAACCTAGGCAGATAAATCAGCCTAGGTATAGTGATGGTGCCAAGGAAGAAGCTGTGAAAGCAGCCATGTTGTGACACTTTTGCACTCCCTTTTGGATGCCTTTCACAGCTCCAGTGTGCCTGGAGTTCTGGGCTTCCTGATTTTAAAAATCCTAGCACAAGGCCTACCTAACCCCAACCCGACGACGAGAAAGGCAAATCAGCCAGGAATTAGGGATGTCCCCAAGGAAATAGCTGTGGAGGCAGGCATGTTGTGGTACTTTTGTGCTCTTCTTGGGTAGTCCTTCGCAGCTGCTGTATTCTTGGAACTCAGGGCTTTCTGGTTAAAAGACTCTAACCCTAGGCCTAACTCAAACCTCAACGCTAGGAAGGAAAATCAGCCTATGGTTGGGGATGGTCTCATGGAAATAGCAGTGGAGGCAGCCAAGTTGTGTCACTTTTGCACTCCCGTTGGGATGCCTTGAACAGCTGCAGTGTGCCTGGAGCACAGGGCTTCCTGGTTTTCAAAGTCCTTGGCCCAAGCCTAACAGTAACCCTAGGAAGGTAAATCAGCCGGGTATTAGGGTTCTTCCTAAGGAAAAAGCTGTGAAAGCAGCCATGTTGTGGCACTTTTGCACTCCCTTTGGGATGCCTTTCACAGCTCCAGTGTGCCTGGAGTTCTGGGCTTCCTGATTTTAAAAATCCTAGCACAAGGCCTACCTAACCCCAACCCGACGACGAGAAAGGCAAATCAGCCAGGAATTAGGGATGTCCCCAAGGAAATAGCTGTGGAGGCAGGCATGTTGTGGTACTTTTGTGCTCTTCTTGGGTAGTCCTTCGCAGCTGCTGTATTCTTGGAACTCAGGGCTTTCAGGTTAAAAGGACAGTAACCATAGGCATAACTCAAAACTCAACGCTAGGAAGGAAAACCAGCCTAAGGTTGGGGATGGTCTCATGGAAATAGCAGTGGAGGCAGCCAAGTTGTGTCACTTTTGCGCTCCCCTTGGGATGCCTTGAACAGCTGCAGTGTGCCTGGAGCACAGGGCTTCCTGGTTTTAAAAGTCCTTTGCCCAAGCCTAACAGTAACCCTAGGAAGGTAAATCAGCCGGGTATTAGGGTTCTTCCTTAGGAAAAAGCTGTGAAAGCAGCCATGTTCTGGCACTTCTGGGCTCCCTTTGGGATGCCTTTGGCAGCTACAGTAAGCCTGGAACTCAGGGCTTCCTGGTTCAAAAAATCCTAGCCCTAGGCTGAACCCTAACCATAAACATAGGCAGATAAATCAGCCCAGGTATAGTGATGGTGCCAAGGAAGAAGCTGTGAAAGCAGCCATGTTGTGGCACTTTTGCACTCCCTTTTGGATGCCTTTCACAGCTCCAGTGTGCCTGGAGGTCTGGGCTTCCTGATTTTAAAAATCCTAGCACAAGGCCTACCTAACCCCAACCCGACGACGAGAAAGGCAAATCAGCCAGGAATTAGGGATGTCCCCAAGGAAATAGCTGTGGAGGCAGGCATGTTGTGGTACTTTTGTGCTCTTCTTGGGTAGTCCTTCGCAGCTGCTGTGTTCTTGAAACTCAGGGCTTTCTGGTTAAAAAACTCTAACCCTAGGCCTAACTCAAACCTCAACACTAGGAAGGAAAATCAGCCTATGATTCGGGATGGTCTCATGGAAATAGCAGTGGAGGCAGCCAAGTTGTGTCACTTTTGCGCTCCCCTTGGGATGCCTTGAACAGCTGCAGTGTGCCTGGAGCACAGGGCTTCCTGGTTTTAAAAGTCCTTTGCCCAAGCCTAACAGTAACCCTAGGAAGGTAAATCAGCCGGGTATTAGGGTTCTTCCTTAGGAAAAAGCTGTGAAAGCAGCCATGTTGTGGCACTTCTGGGCACCCTTTGGGATGCCTTTGGCAGCTACAGTAAGCCTGGAACTCAGGGCTTCCTGGTTCAAAAAATCCTAGCCCTAGGCTGAACCCTAACCATAAACCTAGGCAGATAAATCAGCCCAGGTATAGTGATGGTGCCAAGGAAGAAGCTGTAAAAGCAGCCATGTTGTGGCACTTTTGCACTCCCTTTTGGATGCCTTTCACAGCTCCAGTGTGCCTGGAGGTCTGGGCTTCCTGATTTTAAAAATCCTATCACAAGGCCTACCTAACCCCAACCCGACGACGAGAAAGGCAAATCAGCCAGGAATTAGGGGTGTCCCCAAGGAAATAGCTGTGGAGGCAGGCATGTTGTGGTACTTTTGTGCTCTTCTTGGGTAGTCCTTCGCAGCTGCTGTATTCTTGAAACTCAGGGCTTTCTGGTTAAAAAACTCTAACCCTAGGCCTAACTCAAACCTCAACGCTAGGAAGGAAAACCAGCCTAAGGTTGGGGATGGTCTCATGGAAATAGCAGTGGAGGCAGCCAAGTTGTGTCACTTTTGCACTCCCGTTGGGATGCCTTGAGCAGCTGCAGTGTGCCTGGAGCACAGGGCTTCCTAGTTTTAAAAGTCCTTGGCCCAAGCCTAACAGTAACCCTAGGAAGGTAAATCAGCCGGGTATTAGGGTTCTTCCTAAGGAAAAAGCTGTGAAAGCAGCCATGTTGTGGCACTTTTGCACTCCCTTTTGGATGCCTTTCACAGCTCCAGTGTGCCTGGAGTTCTGGGCTTCCTGATTTTAAAAATCCTAGCACAAGGCCTACCTAACCCCAACCCGACGACGAGAAAGGCAAATCAGCCAGGAATTAGGGATGTCCCCAAGGAAATAGCTGTGGAGGCAGGCATGTTGTGGTACTTTTGTGCTCTTCTTGGGTAGTCCTTCGCAGCTGCTGTGTTCTTGGAACTCAGGGCTTTCTGGTTAAAAAACTCTAACCCTAGGCCTAACTCAAAACTCAACGCTAGGAAGGAAAATCAGCCTAAGGTTGGGGATGGTCTCATGGAAATAGCATTGGAGGCAGCCAAGTTGTGTCACTTTTGCGCTCCCCTTGGGATGCCTTGAACAGCTGCAGTGTGCCTGGAGCACAGGGCTTCCTGGTTTTAAAAGTCCTTTGCCCAAGCCTAACAGTAACCCTAGGAAGGTAAATCAGCCGGGTATTAGGGTTCTTCCTAAGGAAAAAGCTGTGAAAGCAGCCATGTTGTAACACTTTTGCACTCCCTTTTGGATGCCTTTCACAGCTCCAGTGTGCCTGGAGGTCTGGGCTTCCTGATTTTAAAAATCCTATCACAAGGCCTACCTAACCCCAACCCGACGACGAGAAAGGCAAATCAGCCAGGAATTAGGGGTGTCCCCAAGGAAATAGCTGTGGAGGCAGGCATGTTGTGGTACTTTTGTGCTCTTCTTGGGTAGTCCTTCGCAGCTGCTGTGTTCTTGGAACTCAGGGCTTTCTGGTTGAAAGAACCCTAACCCTAGGCCTAACTCAAACCTCAAGGCTAGGAAGGAAAATCAGCCTATGGTTGGGGATGGTCTCATGGAAATAGCAGTGGAGGCAGCCAAGTTGTGTCACTTTTGCACTCCCGTTGGGATGCCTTGAACAGCTGCAGTGTGCCTGGAGCACAGGGCTTCCTGGTTTTAAAAGTCCTTGGCCCAAGCCTAACAGTAACCCTAGGAAGGTAAATCAGCCGGGTATTAGGGTTCTTCCTTAGGAAAAAGCTGTGAAAGCAGCCATGTTCTGGCACTTCTGCGCTCCCTTTGGGATGCCTTTGGCAGCTACAGTAAGCCTGGAACTCAGGGCTTCCTGGTTCAAAAAATCCTAGCCCTAGGCTGAACCCTAACCATAAACATAGGCAGATAAATCAGCCCAGGTATAGTGATGGTGCCAAGGAAGAAGCTGTGAAAGCAGCCATGTTGTGGCACTTTTGCACTCCCTTTTGGATGCCTTTCACAGCTCCAGTGTGCCTGGAGGTCTGGGCTTCCTGATTTTAAAAATCCTAGCACAAGGCCTACCTAACCCCAACCCGACGACGAGAAAGGCAAATCAGCCAGGAATTAGGGATGTCCCCAAGGAAATAGCTGTGGAGGCAGGCATGTTGTGGTACTTTTGTGCTCTTCTTGGGTAGTCCTTCGCAGCTGCTGTGTTCTTGAAACTCAGGGCTTTCTGGTTAAAAAACTCTAACCCTAGGCCTAACTCAAACCTCAACACTAGGAAGGAAAATCAGCCTATGATTCGGGATGGTCTCATGGAAATAGCAGTGGAGGCAGCCAAGTTGTGTCACTTTTGCGCTCCCCTTGGGATGCCTTGAACAGCTGCAGTGTGCCTGGAGCACAGGGCTTCCTGGTTTTAAAAGTCCTTTGCCCAAGCCTAACAGTAACCCTAGGAAGGTAAATCAGCCGGGTATTAGGGTTCTTCCTTAGGAAAAAGCTGTGAAAGCAGCCATGTTCTGGCACTTCTGCGCTCCCTTTGGGATACCTTTGGCAGCTACAGTAAGCCTGGAACTCAGGGCTTCCTGGTTCAAAAAATCCTAGCCCTAGGCTGAACCCTAACCATAAACATAGGCAGATAAATCAGCCCAGGTATAGTGATGGTGCCAAGGAAGAAGCTGTAAAAGCAGCCATGTTGTGGCACTTTTGCACTCCCTTTTGGATGCCTTTCACAGCTCCAGTGTGCCTGGAGGTCTGGGCTTCCTGATTTTAAAAATCCTATCACAAGGCCTACCTAACCCCAACCCGACGACGAGAAAGGCAAATCAGCCAGGAATTAGGGGTGTCCCCAAGGAAATAGCTGTGGAGGCAGGCATGTTGTGGTACTTTTGTGCTCTTCTTGGGTAGTCCTTCGCAGCTGCTGTATTCTTGAAACTCAGGGCTTTCTGGTTAAAAAACTCTAAGCCTAGGCCTAACTCAAACCTCAACGCTAGGAAGGAAAACCAGCCTAAGGTTGGGGATGGTCTCATGGAAATAGCAGTGGAGGCAGCCAAGTTGTGTCACTTTTGCACTCCCGTTGGGATGCCTTGAGCAGCTGCAGTGTGCCTGGAGCACAGGGCTTCCTGGTTTTAAAAGTCCTTGGCCCAAGCCTAACAGTAACCCTAGGAAGGTAAATCAGCCGGGTATTAGGGTTCTTCCTAAGGAAAAAGCTGTGAAAGCAGCCATGTTGTGGCACTTTTGCACTCCCTTTTGGATGCCTTTCACAGCTCCAGTGTGCCTGGAGTTCTGGGCTTCCTGATTTTAAAAATCCTAGCACAAGGCCTACCTAACCCCAACCCGACGACGAGAAAGGCAAATCAGCCAGGAATTAGGGATGTCCCCAAGGAAATAGCTGTGGAGGCAGCCATGTTGTGGTACTTTTGTGCTCTTCTTGGGTAGTCCTTCGCAGCTGCTGTGTTCTTGGAACTCAGGGCTTTCTGGTTGAAAGAACCCTAACCCTAGGCCTAACTCAAACCTCAAGGCTAGGAAGGAAAATCAGCCTATGGTTGGGGATGGTCTCATGGAAATAGCAGTGGAGGCAGCCAAGTTGTGTCACTTTTGCGCTCCCCTTGGGATGCCTTGAACAGCTGCAGTGTGCCTGGAGCACAGGGCTTCCTGGTTTTAAAAGTCCTTGGCCCAAGCCTAACAGTAACCCTAGGAAGGTAAATCAGCCGGGTATTAGGGTTCTTCCTTAGGAAAAAGCTGTGAAAGCAGCCATGTTCTGGCACTTCTGCGCTCCCTTTGGGATGCCTTTGGCAGCTACAGTAAGCCTGGAACTCAGGGCTTCCTGGTTCAAAAAATCCTAGCCCTAGGCTGAACCCTAACCATAAACATAGGCAGATAAATCAGCCCAGGTATAGTGATGGTGCCAAGGAAGAAGCTGTGAAAGCAGCCATGTTGTGGCACTTTTGCACTCCCTTTTGGATGCCTTTCACAGCTCCAGTGTGCCTGGAGGTCTGGGCTTCCTGATTTTAAAAATCCTAGCACAAGGCCTACCTAACCCCAACCCGACGACGAGAAAGGCAAATCAGCCAGGAATTAGGGATGTCCCCAAGGAAATAGCTGTGGAGGCAGGCATGTTGTGGTACTTTTGTGCTCTTCTTGGGTAGTCCTTCGCAGCTGCTGTGTTCTTGAAACTCAGGGCTTTCTGGTTAAAAAACTCTAACCCTAGGCCTAACTCAAACCTCAACACTAGGAAGGAAAATCAGCCTATGATTCGGGATGGTCTCATGGAAATAGCAGTGGAGGCAGCCAAGTTGTGTCACTTTTGCGCTCCCCTTGGGATGCCTTGAACAGCTGCAGTGTGCCTGGAGCACAGGGCTTCCTGGTTTTAAACGTCCTTTGCCCAAGCCTAACAGTAACCCTAGGAAGGTAAATCAGCCGGGTATTAGGGTTCTTCCTTAGGAAAAAGCTGTGAAAGCAGCCATGTTGTGGCACTTCTGCGCTCCCTTTGGGATGCCTTTGGCAGCTACAGTAAGCCTGGAACTCAGGGCTTCCTGGTTCAAAAAATCCTAGCCCTAGGCTGAACCCTAACCATAAACCTAGGCAGATAAATCAGCCCAGGTATAGTGATGGTGCCAAGGAAGAAGCTGTAAAAGCAGCCATGTTGTGGCACTTTTGCACTCCCTTTTGGATGCCTTTCACAGCTCCAGTGTGCCTGGAGGTCTGGGCTTCCTGATTTTAAAAATCCTATCACAAGGCCTACCTAACCCCAACCCGACGACGAGAAAGGCAAATCAGCCAGGAATTAGGGGTGTCCCCAAGGAAATAGCTGTGGAGGCAGGCATGTTGTGGTACTTTTGTGCTCTTCTTGGGTAGTCCTTCGCAGCTGCTGTATTCTTGAAACTCAGGGCTTTCTGGTTAAAAAACTCTAAGCCTAGGCCTAACTCAAACCTCAACGCTAGGAAGGAAAACCAGCCTAAGGTTGGGGATGGTCTCATGGAAATAGCAGTGGAGGCAGCCAAGTTGTGTCACTTTTGCACTCCCGTTGGGATGCCTTGAGCAGCTGCAGTGTGCCTGGAGCACAGGGCTTCCTAGTTTTAAAAGTCCTTAGCCCAAGCCTAACAGTAACCCTAGGAAGGTAAATCAGCCGGGTATTAGGGTTCTTCCTAAGGAAAAAGCTGTGAAAGCAGCCATGTTGTGGCACTTTTGCACTCCCTTTTGGATGCCTTTCACAGCTCCAGTGTGCCTGGAGTTCTGGGCTTCCTGATTTTAAAAATCCTAGCACAAGGCCTACCTAACCCCAACCCGACGACGAGAAAGGCAAATCAGCCAGGAATTAGGGATGTCCCCAAGGAAATAGCTGTGGAGGCAGGCATGTTGTGGTACTTTTGTGCTCTTCTTGGGTAGTCCTTCGCAGCTGCTGTGTTCTTGGAACTCAGGGCTTTCTGGTTGAAAGAACCCTAACCCTAGGCCTAACTCAAACCTCAAGGCTAGGAAGGAAAATCAGCCTATGGTTGGGGATGGTCTCATGGAAATAGCATTGGAGGCAGCCAAGTTGTGTCACTTTTGCGCTCCCCTTGGGATGCCTTGAACAGCTGCAGTGTGCCTGGAGCACAGGGCTTCCTGGTTTTAAAAGTCCTTTGCCCAAGCCTAACAGTAACCCTAGGAAGGTAAATCAGCCGGGTATTAGGGTTCTTCCTAAGGAAAAAGCTGTGAAAGCAGCCATGTTGTGACACTTTTGCACTCCCTTTTGGATGCCTTTCACAGCTCCAGTGTGCCTGGAGGTCTGGGCTTCCTGATTTTAAAAATCCTAGCACAAGGCCTACCTAACCCCAACCCGACGACGAGAAAGGCAAATCAGCCAGGAATTAGGGATGTCCCCAAGGAAATAGCTGTGGAGGCAGGCATGTTGTGGTACTTTTGTGCTCTTCTTGGGTAGTCCTTCGCAGCTGCTGTGTTCTTGGAACTCAGGGCTTTCTGGTTGAAAGAACCCTAACCCTAGGCCTAACTCAAACCTCAAGGCTAGGAAGGAAAATCAGCCTATGGTTGGGGATGGTCTCATGGAAATAGCAGTGGAGGCAGCCAAGTTGTGTCACTTTTGCACTCCCGTTGGGATGCCTTGAGCAGCTGCAGTGTGCCTGGAGCACAGGGCTTCCTAGTTTTAAAAGTCCTTGGCCCAAGCCTAACAGTAACCCTAGGAAGGTAAATCAGCCGGGTATTAGGGTTCTTCCTAAGGAAAAAGCTGTGAAAGCAGCCATGTTGTGGCACTTTTGCACTCCCTTTTGGATGCCTTTCACAGCTCCAGTGTGCCTGGAGTTCTGGGCTTCCTGATTTTAAAAATCCTAGCACAAGGCCTACCTAACCCCAACCCGACGACGAGAAAGGCAAATCAGCCAGGAATTAGGGATGTCCCCAAGGAAATAGCTGTGGAGGCAGGCATGTTGTGGTACTTTTGTGCTCTTCTTGGGTAGTCCTTCGCAGCTGCTGTGTTCTTGGAACTCAGGGCTTTCTGGTTGAAAGAACTCTAACCCTAGGCCTAACTCAAACCTCAAGGCTAGGAAGGAAAATCAGCCTATGGTTGGGGATGGTCTCATGGAAATAGCATTGGAGGCAGCCAAGTTGTGTCACTTTTGCACTCCCCTTGGGATGCCTTGAACAGCTGCAGTGTGCCTGGAGCACAGGGCTTCCTGGTTTTAAAAGTCCTTTGCCCAAGCCTAACAGTAACCCTAGGAAGGTAAATCAGCCGGGTATTAGGGTTCTTCCTAAGGAAAAAGCTGTGAAAGCAGCCATGTTGTAACACTTTTGCACTCCCTTTTGGATGCCTTTCACAGCTCCAGTGTGCCTGGAGGTCTGGGCTTCCTGATTTTAAAAATCCTAGCACAAGGCCTACCTAACCCCAACCCGACGACGAGAAAGGCAAATCAGCCAGGAATTAGGGGTGTCCCCAAGGAAATAGCTGTGGAGGCAGGCATGTTGTGGTACTTTTGTGCTCTTCTTGGGTAGTCCTTCGCAGCTGCTGTGTTCTTGGAACTCAGGGCTTTCTGGTTGAAAGAACCCTAACCCTAGGCCTAACTCAAACCTCAAGGCTAGGAAGGAAAATCAGCCTATGGTTGGGGATGGTCTCATGGAAATAGCAGTGGAGGCAGCCAAGTTGTGTCACTTTTGCACTCCCGTTGGGATGCCTTGAACAGCTGCAGTGTGCCTGGAGCACAGGGCTTCCTGGTTTTAAAAGTCCTTGGCCCAAGCCTAACAGTAACCCTAGGAAGGTAAATCAGCCGGGTATTAGGGTTCTTCCTTAGGAAAAAGCTGTGAAAGCAGCCATGTTCTGGCACTTCTGGGCTCCCTTTGGGATGCCTTTGGCAGCTACAGTAAGCCTGGAACTCAGGGCTTCCTAGTTCAAAAAATCCTAGCCCTAGGCTGAACCCTAACCATAAACATAGGCAGATAAATCAGCCCAGGTATAGTGATGGTGCCAAGGAAGAAGCTGTGAAAGCAGCCATGTTGTGACACTTTTGCACTCCCTTTTGGATGCCTTTCACAGCTCCAGTGTGCCTGGAGGTCTGGGCTTCCTGATTTTAAAAATCCTAGCACAAGGCCTACCTAACCCCAACCCGACGACGAGAAAGGCAAATCAGCCAGGAATTAGGGATGTCCCCAAGGAAATAGCTGTGGAGGCAGGCATGTTGTGGTACTTTTGTGCTCTTCTTGGGTAGTCCTTCGCAGCTGCTGTGTTCTTGAAACTCAGGGCTTTCTGGTTAAAAAACTCTAACCCTAGGCCTAACTCAAACCTCAACACTAGGAAGGAAAATCAGCCTATGATTCGGGATGGTCTCATGGAAATAGCAGTGGAGGCAGCCAAGTTGTGTCACTTTTGCGCTCCCCTTGGGATGCCTTGAACAGCTGCAGTGTGCCTGGAGCACAGGGCTTCCTGGTTTTAAAAGTCCTTTGCCCAAGCCTAACAGTAACCCTAGGAAGGTAAATCAGCCGGGTATTAGGGTTCTTCCTTAGGAAAAAGCTGTGAAAGCAGCCATGTTGTGGCACTTCTGCGCTCCCTTTGGGATGCCTTTGGCAGCTACAGTAAGCCTGGAACTCAGGGCTTCCTGGTTCAAAAAATCCTAGCCCTAGGCTGAACCCTAACCATAAACCTAGGCAGATAAATCAGCCCAGGTATAGTGATGGTGCCAAGGAAGAAGCTGTAAAAGCAGCCATGTTGTGGCACTTTTGCACTCCCTTTTGGATGCCTTTCACAGCTCCAGTGTGCCTGGAGGTCTGGGCTTCCTGATTTTAAAAATCCTATCACAAGGCCTACCTAACCCCAACCCGACGACGAGAAAGGCAAATCAGCCAGGAATTAGGGGTGTCCCCAAGGAAATAGCTGTGGAGGCAGGCATGTTGTGGTACTTTTGTGCTCTTCTTGGGTAGTCCTTCGCAGCTGCTGTGTTCTTGGAACTCAGGGCTTTCTGGTTGAAAGAACCCTAACCCTAGGCCTAACTCAAACCTCAACACTAGGAAGGAAAATCAGCCTATGGTTGGGGATGGTCTCATGGAAATAGCAGTGGAGGCAGCCAAGTTGTGTCACTTTTGCACTCCCGTTGGGATGCCTTGAACAGCTGCAGTGTGCCTGGAGCACAGGGCTTCCTGGTTTTAAAAGTCCTTTGCCCAAGCCTAACAGTAACCCTAGGAAGGTAAATCAGCCGGGTATTAGGGTTCTTCCTTAGGAAAAAGCTGTGAAAGCAGCCATGTTCTGGCACTTCTGGGCTCCCTTTGGGATGCCTTTGGCAGCTACAGTAAGCCTGGAACTCAGGGCTTCCTGGTTCAAAAAATCCTAGCCCTAGGCTGAACCCTAACCATAAACATAGGCAGATAAATCAGCCCAGGTATAGTGATGGTGCCAAGGAAGAAGCTGTGAAAGCAGCCATGTTGTGGCACTTTTGCACTCCCTTTTGGATGCCTTTCACAGCTCCAGTGTGCCTGGAGGTCTGGGCTTCCTGATTTTAAAAATCCTAGCACAAGGCCTACCTAACCCCAACCCGACGACGAGAAAGGCAAATCAGCCAGGAATTAGGGATGTCCCCAAGGAAATAGCTGTGGAGGCAGGCATGTTGTGGTACTTTTGTGCTCTTCTTGGGTAGTCCTTCGCAGCTGCTGTGTTCTTGAAACTCAGGGCTTTCTGGTTAAAAAACTCTAACCCTAGGCCTAACTCAAACCTCAACACTAGGAAGGAAAATCAGCCTATGATTCGGGATGGTCTCATGGAAATAGCAGTGGAGGCAGCCAAGTTGTGTCACTTTTGCGCTCCCCTTGGGATGCCTTGAACAGCTGCAGTGTGCCTGGAGCACAGGGCTTCCTGGTTTTAAAAGTCCTTTGCCCAAGCCTAACAGTAACCCTAGGAAGGTAAATCAGCCGGGTATTAGGGTTCTTCCTTAGGAAAAAGCTGTGAAAGCAGCCATGTTCTGGCACTTCTGCGCTCCCTTTGGGATGCCTTTGGCAGCTACAGTAAGCCTGGAACTCAGGGCTTCCTGGTTCAAAAAATCCTAGCCCTAGGCTGAACCCTAACCATAAACCTAGGCAGATAAATCAGCCCAGGTATAGTGATGGTGCCAAGGAAGAAGCTGTAAAAGCAGCCATGTTGTGGCACTTTTGCACTCCCTTTTGGATGCCTTTCACAGCTCCAGTATGCCTGGAGGTCTGGGCTTCCTGATTTTAAAAATCCTATCACAAGGCCTACCTAACCCCAACCCGACGACGAGAAAGGCAAATCAGCCAGGAATTAGGGGTGTCCCCAAGGAAATAGCTGTGGAGGCAGGCATGTTGTGGTACTTTTGTGCTCTTCTTGGGTAGTCCTTCCCAGCTGCTGTATTCTTGAAACTCAGGGCTTTCTGGTTAAAAAACTCTAAGCCTAGGCCTAACTCAAACCTCAACGCTAGGAAGGAAAACCAGCCTAAGGTTGGGGATGGTCTCATGGAAATAGCAGTGGAGGCAGCCAAGTTGTGTCACTTTTGCACTCCCGTTGGGATGCCTTGAGCAGCTGCAGTGTGCCTGGAGCACAGGGCTTCCTAGTTTTAAAAGTCCTTGGCCCAAGCCTAACAGTAACCCTAGGAAGGTAAATCAGCCGGGTATTAGGGTTCTTCCTAAGGAAAAAGCTGTGAAAGCAGCCATGTTGTGGCACTTTTGCACTCCCTTTTGGATGCCTTTCACAGCTCCAGTGTGCCTGGAGTTCTGGGCTTCCTGATTTTAAAAATCCTAGCACAAGGCCTACCTAACCCCAACCCGACGACGAGAAAGGCAAATCAGCCAGGAATTAGGGATGTCCCCAAGGAAATAGCTGTGGAGGCAGGCATGTTGTGGTACTTTTGTGCTCTTCTTGGGTAGTCCTTCGCAGCTGCTGTGTTCTTGGAACTCAGGGCTTTCTGGTTGAAAGAACCCTAACCCTAGGCCTAACTCAAACCTCAAGGCTAGGAAGGAAAATCAGCCTATGGTTGGGGATGGTCTCATGGAAATAGCATTAGAGGCAGCCAAGTTGTGTCACTTTTGCACTCCCCTTGGGATGCCTTGAACAGCTGCAGTGTGCCTGGAGCACAGGGCTTCCTGGTTTTAAAAGTCCTTTGCCCAAGCCTAACAGTAACCCTAGGAAGGTAAATCAGCCGGGTATTAGGGTTCTTCCTTAGGAAAAAGCTGTGAAAGCAACCATGTTGTGACACTTTTGCACTCCCTTTTGGATGCCTTTCACAGCTCCAGTGTGCCTGGAGGTCTGGGCTTCCTGATTTTAAAAATCCTAGCACAAGGCCTACCTAACCCCAACCCGACGACGAGAAAGGCAAATCAGCCAGGAATTAGGGATGTCCCCAAGGAAATAGCTGTGGAGGCAGGCATGTTGTGGTACTTTTGTGCTCTTCTTGGGTAGTCCTTCGCAGCTGCTGTGTTCTTGGAACTCAGGGCTTTCTGGTTGAAAGAACCCTAACCCTAGGCCTAACTCAAACCTCAAGGCTAGGAAGGAAAATCAGCCTATGGTTGGGGATGGTCTCATGGAAATAGCAGTGGAGGCAGCCAAGTTGTGTAGCTTTTGCACTCCCGTTGGGATGCCTTGAACAGCTGCAGTGTGCCTGGAGCACAGGGCTTCCTGGTTTTAAAAGTCCTTGGCCCAAGCCTAACAGTAACCCTAGGAAGGTAAATCAGCCGGGTATTAGGGTTCTTCCTTAGGAAAAAGCTGTGAAAGCAGCCATGTTGTGGCACTTCTGTGCTCCCTTTGGGATGCCTTTCGCAGCTACAGTAAGCCTGGAACTCAGGGCTTCCTGGTTCAAAAAATCCTAGCCCTAGGCTGAACCCTAACCATAAACATAGGCAGATAAATCAGCCCAGGTATAGTGATGGTGCCAAGGAAGAAGCTGTGAAAGCAGCCATGTTGTGGCACTTTTGCACTCCCTTTTGGATGCCTTTCACAGCTCCAGTGTGCCTGGAGGTCTGGGCTTCCTGATTTTTAAAAATCCTAGCACAAGGCCTACCTAACCCCAACCCGACGACGAGAAAGGCAAATCAGCCAGGAATTAGGGATGTCCCCAAGGAAATAGCTGTGGAGGCAGGCATGTTGTGGTACTTTTGTGCTCTTCTTGGGTAGTCCTTCACAGCTGCTGTGTTCTTGAAACTCAGGGCTTTCTGGTTAAAAAACTCTAACCCTAGGCCTAACTCAAACCTCAACACTAGGAAGGAAAATCAGCCTATGATTCGGGATGGTCTCATGGAAATAGCAGTGGAGGCAGCCAAGTTGTGTCACTTTTGCGCTCCCCTTGGGATGCCTTGAACAGCTGCAGTGTGCCTGGAGCACAGGGCTTCCTGGTTTTAAAAGTCCTTTGCCCAAGCCTAACAGTAACCCTAGGAAGGTAAATCAGCCGGGTATTAGGGTTCTTCCTTAGGAAAAAGCTGTGAAAGCAGCCATGTTCTGGCACTTCTGCGCTCCCTTTGGGATGCCTTTGGCAGCTACAGTAAGCCTGGAACTCAGGGCTTCCTGGTTCAAAAAATCCTAGCCATAGGCTGAACACTAACCATAAACCTAGGCAGATAAATCAGCCTAAGTATAGTGATGGTGCCAAGGAAGAAGCTGTGAAAGCAGCCATGTTGTGACACTTTTGCACTCCCTTTGGGATGCCTTTCACAGCTCCAGTGTGCCTGGAGGTCTGGGCTTCCTGATTTTAAAAATCCTAGCACAAGGCCTACCTAACCCCAACCCGACGACGAGAAAGGCAAATCAGCCAGGAATTAGGGATGTCCCCAAGGAAATAGCTGTGGAGGCAGGCATGTTGTGGTACTTTTGTGCTCTTCTTGGGTAGTCCTTCGCAGCTGCTGTATTCTTGAAACTCAGGGCTTTCTGGGTAAAAAACTCTAACCCTAGGCCTAACTCAAACCTCAACCCTAGGAAGGAAAACCAGCCTAAGGTTGGGGATGGTCTCATGGAAATAGCAGTGGAGGCAGCCAAGTTGTGTCACTTTTGCACTCCCGTTGGGATGCCTTGAACAGCTGCAGTGTGCCTGGAGCACAGGGCTTCCTGGTTTTAAAAGTCCTAGGCCCAAGCCTAACAGTAACCCTAGGAAGGTAAATCAGCCGGGTATTAGGGTTCTTCCTTAGGAAAAAGCTGTGAAAGCAGCCATGTTGTGGCACTTTTGCACTCCCTTTGGAATGCCTTTCACAGCTCCAGTGTGCCTGGAGTTCTGGGCTTCCTGATTTTAAAAATCCTAGCACAAGGCCTACCTAACCCCAACCCGACGACGAGAAAGGCAAATCAGCCAGGAATTAGGGATGTCCCCAAGGAAATAGCTGTGGAGGCAGGCATGTTGTGGTACTTTTGTGCTCTTCTTGGGTAGTCCTTCGCAGCTGCTGTGTTCTTGGAACTCAGGGCTTTCTGGTTGAAAGAACCCTAACCCTAGGCCTAACTCAAACCTCAAGGCTAGGAAGGAAAATCAGCCTATGGTTGGGGATGGTCTCATGGAAATAGCAGTGGAGGCAGCCAAGTTGTGTCACTTTTGCACTCCCGTTGGGATGCCTTGAACAGCTGCAGTGTGCCTGGAGCACAGGGCTTCCTGGTTTTAAAAGTCCTTGGCCCAAGCCTAACAGTAACCCTAGGAAGGTAAATCAGCCGGGTATTAGGGTTCTTCCTAAGGAAAAAGCTGTGAAAGCAGCCATGTTGTGGCACTTTTGCACTCCCTTTGGGATGCCTTTCACAGCTCCAGTGTGCCTGGAGTTCTGGGCTTCCTGATTTTAAAAATCCTAGCACAAGGCCTACCTAACCCCAACCCGACGACGAGAAAGGCAAATCAGCCAGGAATTAGGGATGTCCCCAAGGAAATAGCTGTGGAGGCAGGCATGTTGTGGTACTTTTGTGCTCTTCTTGGGTAGTCCTTCGCAGCTGCTGTATTCTTGGAACTCAGGGCTTTCAGGTTAAAAGGACAGTAACCATAGGCATACCTCAAAACTCAAAGCTAGGAAGGAAAACCAGCCTAAGTTTGGGGATGGTCTCATGGAAATAGCAGTGGAGGCAGCCAAGTTGTGTCACTTTTGCGCTCCCCTTGGGATGCCTTGAACAGCTGCAGTGTGCCTGGGGCACAGGGCTTCCTGGTTTTAAAAGTCCTTTGCCCAAGCCTAACAGTAACCCTAGGAAGGTAAATCAGCCGGGTATTAGGGTTCTTCCTAAGGAAGAAGCTGTGAAAGCAGCCATGTTGTGACACTTTTGCACTCCCTTTTGGATGCCTTTCACAGCTCCAGTGTGCCTGGAGGTCTGGGCTTCCTGATTTTAAAAATCCTAGCACAAGGCCTACCTAACCCCAACCCGACGACGAGAAAGGCAAATCAGCCAGGAATTAGGGATGTCCCCAAGGAAATAGCTGTGGAGGCAGGCATGTTGTGGTACTTTTGTGCTTTTCTTGGGTAGTCCTTCGCAGCTGCTGTGTTCTTGGAACTCAGGGCTTTCTGGTTGAAAGAACCCTAACCCTAGGCCTAACTCAAACCTCAAGGCTAGGAAGGAAAATCAGCCTATGGTTGGGGATGGTCTCATGGAAATAGCAGTGGAGGCAGCCAAGTTGTTTCACTTTTGCACTCCCGTTGGGATGCCTTGAACAGCTGCAGTGTGCCTGGAGCACAGGGCTTCCTGGTTTTCAAAGTCCTTTGCCCAAGCCTAACAGTAACCCTAGGAAGGTAAATCAGCCGGGTATTAGGGTTCTTCCTTAGGAAAAAGCTGTGAAAGCAGCCATGTTCTGGCACTTCTGCGCTCCCTTTGGGATGCCTTTGGCAGCTACAGTAAGCCTGGAACTCAGGGCTTCCTGGTTCAAAAAATCCTAGCCCTAGGCTGAACCCTAACCATAAACCTAGGCAGATAAATCAGCCTAGGTATAGTGATGGTGCCAAGGAAGAAGCTGTGAAAGCAGCCATGTTGTGGCACTTTTGCACTCCCTTTTGGATGCCTTTCACAGCTCCAGTGTGCCTGGAGGTCTGGGCTTCCTGATTTTAAAAATCCTAGCACAAGGCCTACCTAACCCCAACCCGACGACGAGAAAGGCAAATCAGCCAGGAATTAGGGATGTCCCCAAGGAAATAGCTGTGGAGGCAGCCAAGTTGTGTCACTTTTGCACTCCCGTTGGGATGCCTTGAACAGCTGCAGTGTGCCTGGAGCACAGGGCTTCCTGGTTTTCAAAGTCCTTGGCCCAAGCCTAACAGTAACCCTAGGAAGGTAAATCAGCCGGGTATTAGGGTTCTTCCTAAGGAAAAAGCTGTGAAAGCAGCCATGTTGTGGCACTTTTGCACTCCCTTTGGGATGCCTTTCACAGCTCCAGTGTGCCTGGAGTTCTGGGCTTCCTGATTTTAAAAATCCTAGCACAAGGCCTACCTAACCCCAACCCGACGACGAGAAAGGCAAATCAGCCAGGAATTAGGGATGTCCCCAAGGAAATAGCTGTGGAGGCAGGCATGTTGTGGTACTTTTGTGCTCTTCTTGGGTAGTCCTTCGCAGCTGCTGTGTTCTTGGAACTCAGGGCTTTCTGGTTAAAAAACTCTAACCCTAGGCCTAACTCAAACCTCAACGCTAGGAAGGAAAACCAGCCTAAGGTTGGGGATGGTCTCATGGAAATAGCAGTGGAGGCAGCCAAGTTGTGTCACTTTTGCGCTCCCCTTGGGATGCCTTGAACAGCTGCAGTGTGCCTGGAGCACAGGGCTTCCTGGTTTTAAAAGTCCTTTGCCCAAGCCTAACAGTAACCCTAGGAAGGTAAATCAGCCGGGTATTAGGGTTCTTCCTTAGGAAAAAGCTGTGAAAGCAGCCATGTTCTGGCACTTCTGCGCTCCCTTTGGGATGCCTTTGGCAGCTACAGTAAGCCTGGAACGCAGGGCTTCCTGGTTCAAAAAATCCTAGCCCTAGGCTGAACCCTAACCATAAACATAGGCAGATAAATCAGCCCAGGTATAGTGATGGTGCCAAGGAAGAAGCTGTGAAAGCAGCCATGTTGTGACACTTTTGCACTCCCTTTTGGATGCCTTTCACAGCTCCAGTGTGCCTGGAGGTCTGGGCTTCCTGATTTTAAAAATCCTAGCACAAGGCCTACCTAACCCCAACCCGACGACGAGAAAGGCAAATCAGCCAGGAATTAGGGATGTCCCCAAGGAAATAGCTGTGGAGGCAGGCATGTTGTGGTACTTTTGTGCTCTTCTTGGGTAGTCCTTCGCAGCTGCTGTGTTCTTGGAACTCAGGGCTTTCTGGTTGAAAGAACACTAACCCTAGGCCTAACTCAAACCTCAAGGCTAGGAAGGAAAATCAGCCTATGGTTGGGGATGGTCTCATGGAAATAGCAGTGGAGGCAGCCAAGTTGTGTCACTTTTGCGCTCCCCTTGGGATGCCTTGAACAGCTGCAGTGTGCCTGGAGCACAGGGCTTCCTGGTTTTAAAAGTCCTTGGCCCAAGCCTAACAGTAACCCTAGGAAGGTAAATCAGCCGGGTATTAGGGTTCTTCCTTAGGAAAAAGCTGTGAAAGCAGCCATGTTGTGGCACTTCTGCGCTCCCTTTGGGATGCCTTTGGCAGCTACAGTAAGCCTGGAACTCAGGGCTTCCTGGTTCAAAAAATCCTAGCCCTAGGCTGAACACTAACCATAAACCTAGGCAGATAAATCAGCCTAGGTATAGTGATGGTGCCAAGGAAGAAGCTGTGAAAGCAGCCATGTTGTGGCACTTCTGTGCTCCCTTTGGGATGCCTTTCGCAGCTACAGTAAGCCTGGAACTCAGGGCTTCCTGATTTTAAAAATCCTAGCACAAGGCCTACCTAACCCCAACCCGACGACGAGAAACGCAAATCAGCCAGGAATTAGGGGTGTCCCCAAGGAAATAGCTGTGGAGGCAGGCATGTTGTGGTACTTTTGTGCTCTTCTTGGGTAGTCCTTCGCAGCTGCTGTATTCTTGAAACTCAGGGCTTTCTGGTTAAAAAACTCTAACCCTAGGCCTAACTCAAACCTCAACGCTAGGAAGGAAAACCAGCCTAAGGTTGGGGATGGTCTCATGGAAATAGCAGTGGAGGCAGCCAAGTTGTGTCACTTTTGCACTCCCCTTGGGATGCCTTGAGCAGCTGCAGTGTGCCTGGAGCACAGGGCTTCCTAGTTTTAAAAGTCCTTGGCCCAAGCCTAACAGTAACCCTAGGAAGGTAAATCAGCCGGGTATTAGGGTTCTTCCTAAGGAAAAAGCTGTGAAAGCAGCCATGTTGTGGCACTTTTGCACTCCCTTTTGGATGCCTTTCACAGCTCCAGTGTGCCTGGAGTTCTGGGCTTCCTGATTTTAAAAATCCTAGCACAAGGCCTACCTAACCCCAACCCGACGACGAGAAAGGCAAATCAGCCAGGAATTAGGGATGTCCCCAAGGAAATAGCTGTGGAGGCAGGCATGTTGTGGTACTTTTGTGCTCTTCTTGGGTAGTCCTTCGCAGCTGCTGTGTTCTTGGAACTCAGGGCTTTCTGGTTAAAAAACTCTAACCCTAGGCCTAACTCAAAACTCAACGCTAGGAAGGAAAACCAGCCTAAGGTTGGGGATGGTCTCATGGAAATAGCATTGGAGGCAGCCAAGTTGTGTCACTTTTGCGCTCCCCTTGGGATGCCTTGAAGAGCTGCAGTGTGCCTGGAGCACAGGGCTTCCTGGTTTTAAAAGTCCTTTGCCCAAGCCTAACAGTAACCCTAGGAAGGAAAATCAGCCGGGTATTAGGGTTCTTCCTAAGGAAGAAGCTGTGAAAGCAGCCATGTTGTGGCACTTTTGCACTCCCTTTTGGATGCCTTTCACAGCTCCAGTGTGCCTGGAGGTCTGGGCTTCCTGATTTTAAAAATCCTAGCACAAGGCCTACCTAACCCCAACCCGACGACGAGAAAGGCAAATCAGCCAGGAATTAGGGATGTCCCCAAGGAAATAGCTGTGGAGGCAGGCATGTTGTGGTACTTTTGTGCTCTTCTTGGGTAGTCCTTCGCAGCTGCTGTGTTCTTGGAACTCAGGGCTTTCTGGTTGAAAGAACCCTAACCCTAGGCCTAACTCAAACCTCAAGGCTAGGAAGGAAAATCAGCCTATGGTTGGGGATGGTCTCATGGAAATAGCAGTGGAGGCAGCCAAGTTGTGTCACTTTTGCACTCCCGTTGGGATGCCTTGAACAGCTGCAGTGTGCCTGGAGCACAGGGCTTCCTGGTTTTCAAAGTCCTTGGCCCAAGCCTAACAGTAACCCTAGGAAGGTAAATCAGCCGGGTATTAGGGTTCTTCCTTAGGAAAAAGCTGTGAAAGCAGCCATGTTGTGGCACTTCTGTGCTCCCTTTGGGATGCCTTTCGCAGCTACAGTAAGCCTGGAACTCAGGGCTTCCTGGTTCAAAAAATCCTAGCCATAGGCTGAACCCTAACCATAAACCTAGGCAGATAAATCAGCCCAGGTATAGTGATGGTGCCAAGGAAGAAGCTGTGAAAGCAGCCATGTTGTGGCACTTTTGCACTCCCTTTTGGATGCCTTTCACAGCTCCAGTGTGCCTGGAGGTCTGGGCTTCCTGATTTTAAAAATCCTAGCACAAGGCCTACCTAACCCCAACCCGACGACGAGAAAGGCAAATCAGCCAGGAATTAGGGATGTCCCCAAGGAAATAGCTGTGGAGGCAGGCATGTTGTGGTACTTTTGTGCTCTTCTTGGGTAGTCCTTCGCAGCTGCTGTGTTCTTGGAACTCAGGGCTTTCTGGTTAAAAGACTCTAACCCTAGGCCTAACTCAAACCTCAACGCTAGGAAGGAAAATCAGCCTATGGTTGGGGATGGTCTCATGGAAATAGCAGTGGAGGCAGCCAAGTTGTGTCACTTTTGCACTCCCGTTGGGATGCCTTGAACAGCTGCAGTGTGCCTGGAGCACAGGGCTTCCTGGTTTTAAAAGTCCTTGGCCCAAGCCTAACAGTAACCCTAGGAAGGTAAATCAGCCGGGTATTAGGGTTCTTCCTAAGGAAAAAGCTGTGAAAGCAGCCATGTTGTGGCACTTTTGCACTCCCTTTGGGATGCCTTTCACAGCTCCAGTGTGCCTGGAGTTCTGGGCTTCCTGATTTTAAAAATCCTAGCACAAGGCCTACCTAACCCCAACCCGACGACGAGAAAGGCAAATCAGCCAGGAATTAGGGATGTCCCCAAGGAAATAGCTGTGGAGGCAGGCATGTTGTGGTACTTTTGTGCTCTTCTTGGGTAGTCCTTCGCAGCTGCTGTGTTCTTGAAACTCAGGGCTTTCTGGTTAAAAAACTCTAACCCTAGGCCTAACTCAAACCTCAACACTAGGAAGGAAAATCAGCCTATGATTCGGGATGGTCTCATGGAAATAGCAGTGGAGGCAGCCAAGTTGTGTCACTTTTGCGCTCCCCTTGGGATGCCTTGAACAGCTGCAGTGTGCCTGGAGCACAGGGCTTCCTGGTTTTAAAAGTCGTTTGCCCAAGCCTAACAGTAACCCTAGGAAGGTAAATCAGCCGGGTATTAGGGTTCTTCCTTAGGAAAAAGCTGTGAAAGCAGCCATGTTCTGGCACTTCTGCGCTCCCTTTGGGATGCCTTTGGCAGCTACAGTAAGCCTGGAACTCAGGGCTTCCTGGTTCAAAAAATCCTAGCCCTAGGCTGAACACTAACCATAAACCTAGGCAGATAAATCAGCCTAGGTATAGTGATGGTGCCAAGGAAGAAGCTGTGAAAGCAGCCATGTTGTGACACTTTTGCACTCCCTTTTGGATGCCTTTCACAGCTCCAGTGTGCCTGGAGGTCTGGGCTTCCTGATTTTAAAAATCCTAGCACAAGTCCTACCTAACCCCAACCCGACGACGAGAAAGGCAAATCAGCCAGGAATTAGGGATGTCCCCAAGGAAATAGCTGTGGAGGCAGGCATGTTGTGGTACTTTTGTGCTCTTCTTGGGTAGTCCTTCGCAGCTGCTGTATTCTTGAAACTCAGGGCTTTCTGGGTAAAAAACTCTAACCCTAGGCCTAACTCAAACCTCAACCCTAGGAAGGAAAACCAGCCTAAGGTTAGGGATGGTCTCATGGAAATAGCAGTGGAGGCAGCCAAGTTGTGTCACTTTTGCACTCCCGTTGGGATGCCTTGAACAGCTGCAGTGTGCCTGGAGCACAGGGCTTCCTGGTTTTAAAAGTCCTAGGCCCAAGCCTAACAGTAACCCTAGGAAGGTAAATCAGCCGGGTATTAGGGTTCTTCCTAAGGAAAAAGCTGTGAAAGCAGCCATGTTGTGGCACTTTTGCACTCCCTTTGGGATGCCTTTCACAGCTCCAGTGTGCCTGGAGTTCTGGGCTTCCTGATTTTAAAAATCCTAGCACAAGGCCTACCTAACCCCAACCCGACGACGAGAAAGGCAAATCAGCCAGGAATTAGGGATGTCCCCAAGGAAATAGCTGTGGAGGCAGGCATGTTGTGGTACTTTTGTGCTCTTCTTGGGTAGTCCTTCGCAGCTGCTGTATTCTTGGAACTCAGGGCTTTCAGGTTAAAAGAACAGTAACCATAGGCCTAACTCAAACCTCAACACTAGGAAGGAAAATCAGCCTATGATTCGGGATGGTCTCATGGAAATAGCAGTGGAGGCAGCCAAGTTGTGTCACTTTTGCGCTCCCCTTGGGATGCCTTGAACAGCTGCAGTGTGCCTGGAGCACAGGGCTTCCTAGTTTTAAAAGTCCTTTGCCCAAGCCTAACAGTAACCCTAGGAAGGTAAATCAGCCGGGTATTAGGGATCTTCCTTAGGAAAAAGCTGTGAAAGCAGCCATGTTGTGACACTTTTGCACTCCCTTTTGGATGCCTTTCACAGCTCCAGTGTGCCTGGAGGTCTGGGCTTCCTGATTTTATAAATCCTAGCACAAGGCCTACCTAACCCCAACCCGACGACGAGAAAGGCAAATCAGCCAGGAATTAGGGATGTCCCCAAGGAAATAGCTGTGGAGGCAGGCATGTTGTGGTACTTTTGTGCTCTTCTTGGGTAGTCCTTCGCAGCTGCTGTGTTCTTGGAACTCAGGGCTTTCTGGTTAAAAGGACAGTAACCATAGGCATAACTCAAAACTCAACACTAGGAAGGAAAACCAGCCTAAGGTTGGGGATGGTCTCATGGAAATAGCAGTGGAGGCAGCCAAGTTGTGTCACTTTTGCACTCCCGTTGGGATGCCTTGAACAGCTGCAGTGTGCCTGGAGCACAGGGCTTCCTGGTTTTAAAAGTCCTTGGCCCAAGCCTAACAGTAACCCTAGGAAGGTAAATCAGCCGGGTATTAGGGTTCTTCCTAAGGAAAAAGCTGTGAAAGCAGCCATGTTGTGGCACTTTTGCACTCCCTTTTGGATGCCTTTCACAGCTCCAGTGTGCCTGGAGTTCTGGGCTTCCTGATTTTAAAAATCCTAGCACAAGGCCTACCTAACCCCAACCCGACGACGAGAAAGGCAAATCAGCCAGGAATTAGGGATGTCCCCAAGGAAATTGCTGTGGAGGCAGGCATGTTGTGGTACTTTTGTGCTCTTCTTGGGTAGTCCTTCGCAGCTGCTGTATTCTTGGAACTCAGGGCTTTCTGGTTAAAAGACTCTAACCCTAGGCCTAACTCAAACCTCAAGGCTAGGAAGGAAAATCAGCCTATGGTTGGGGATGGTCTCATGGAAATAGCAGTGGAGGCAGCCAAGTTGTGTCACTTTTGCACTCCCGTTGGGATGCCTTGAACAGCTGCAGTGTGCCTGGAGCACAGGGCTTCCTGGTTTTCAAAGTCCTTGGCCCAAGCCTAACAGTAACCCTAGGAAGGTAAATCAGCCGGGTATTAGGGTTCTTCCTAAGGAAAAAGCTGTGAAAGCAGCCATGTTCTGGCACTTTTGCACTCCCTTTGGGATGCCTTTCACAGCTCCAGTGTGCCTGGAGTTCTGGGCTTCCTGATTTTAAAAATCCTAGCACAACGCCTACCTAACCCCAACCCGACGACGAGAAAGGCAAATCAGCCAGGAATTAGGGATGAACCCAAGGAAATAGCTGTGGAGGCAGGCATGTTGTGGTACTTTTGTGCTCTTCTTGGGTAGTCCTTCGCAGCTGCTGTATTCTTGGAACTCAGGGCTTTCAGGTTAAAAGGACAGTAACCATAGGCATAACTCAAAACTCAACGCTAGGAAGGAAAACCAGCCTAAGTTTGGGGATGGTCTCATGGAAATAGCAGTGGAGGCAGCCAAGTTGTGTCACTTTTGCGCTCCCCTTGGGATGCCTTGAACAGCTGCAGTGTGCCTGGAGCACAGGGCTTCCTGGTTTTAAAAGTCCTTTGCCCAAGCCTAACAGTAACCCTAGGAAGGTAAATCAGCCGGGTATTAGGGTTCTTCCTTAGGAAAAAGCTGTGAAAGCAGCCATGTTCTGGCACTTCTGCGCTCCCTTTGGGATGCCTTTGGCAGCTACAGTAAGCCTGGAACTCAGGGCTTCCTGGTTCAAAAAATCCTAGCCCTAGGCTGAACCCTAACCATAAACATAGGCAGATAAATCAGCCCAGGTATAGTGATGGTGCCAAGGAAGAAGCTGTGAAAGCAGCCATGTTGTGACACTTTTGCACTCCCTTTTGGATGCCTTTCACAGCTCCAGTGTGCCTGGAGGTCTGGGCTTCCTGATTTTAAAAATCCTAGCACAAGGCCTACCTAACCCCAACCCGACGACGAGAAAGGCAAATCAGCCAGGAATTAGGGATGTCCCCAAGGAAATAGCTGTGGAGGCAGGCATGTTGTGGTACTTTTGTGCTCTTCTTGGGTAGTCCTTCGCAGCTGCTGTGTTCTTGGAACTCAGGGCTTTCTGGTTGAAAGAACCTAACCCTAGGCCTAACTCAAACCTCAAGGCTAGGAAGGAAAATCAGCCTATGGTTGGGGATGGTCTCATGGAAATAGCAGTGGAGGCAGCCAAGTTGTGTCACTTTTGCACTCCCGTTGGGATGCCTTGAACAGCTGCAGTGTGCCTGGAGCACAGGGCTTCCTGGTTTTCAAAGTCCTTGGCCCAAGCCTAACAGTAACCCTAGGAAGGTAAATCAGCCGGGTATTAGGGTTCTTCCTTAGGAAAAAGCTGTGAAAGCAGCCATGTTGTGGCACTTCTGCGCTCCCTTTGGGATGCCTTTGGCAGCTACAGTAAGCCTGGAACTCAGGGCTTCCTGGTTCAAAAAATCCTAGCCCTAGGCTGAACCCTAACCATAAACCTAGGCAGATAAATCAGCCCAGGTATAGTGATGGTGCCAAGGAAGAAGCTGTGAAAGCAGCCATGTTGTGGCACTTTTGCACTCCCTTTTGGATGCCTTTCACAGCTCCAGTGTGCCTGGAGGTCTGGGCTTCCTGATTTTAAAAATCCTAGCACAAGGCCTACCTAACCCCAACCCGACGACGAGAAAGGCAAATCAGCCAGGAATTAGGGATGTCCCCAAGGAAATAGCTGTGGAGGAAGGCATGTTGTGGTACTTTTGTGCTCTTCTTGGGTAGTCCTTCGCAGCTGCTGTGTTCTTGGAACTCAGGGCTTTCTGGTTAAAAAACTCTAACCCTAGGCCTAACTCAAAACTCAACGCTAGGAAGGAAAACCAGCCTAAGGTTGGGGATGGTCTCATGGAAATAGCAGTGGAGGCAGCCAAGTTGTGTCACTTTTGCGCTCCCCTTGGGATGCCTTGAACAGCTGCAGTGTGCCTGGAGCACAGGGCTTCCTGGTTTTAAAAGTCGTTTGCCCAAGCCTAACAGTAACCCTAGGAAGGTAAATCAGCCGGGTATTAGGGTTCTTCCTTAGGAAAAAGCTGTGAAAGCAGCCATGTTCTGGCACTTCTGCGCTCCCTTTGGGATGCCTTTGGCAGCTACAGTAAGCCTGGAACTCAGGGCTTCCTGGTTCAAAAAATCCTAGCCCTAGGCTGAAGCCTAACCATGAACATAGGCAGATAAATCAGCCCAGGTATAGTGATGGTGCCAAGGAAGAAGCTGTGAAAGCAGCCATGTTGTGGCACTTTTGCACTCCCTTTTGGATGCCTTTCACAGCTCCAGTGTGCCTGGAGGTCTGGGCTTCCTGATTTTAAAAATCCTAGCACAAGGCCTACCTAACCCCAACCCGACGACGAGAAAGGCAAATCAGCCAGGAATTAGGGATGTCCCCAAGGAAATAGCTGTGGAGGCAGGCATGTTGTGGTACTTTTGTGCGCTTCTTGGGTAGTCCTTCGCAGCTGCTGTGTTCTTGGAACTCAGGGCTTTCTGGTTAAAAAACTCTAACCCTAAGCCTAACTCAAACCTCAACGCTAGGAAGGAAAACCAGCCTAAGGTTAGGGATGGTTTCATGGAAATAGCAGTGGAGGCAGCCAAGTTGTGTCACTTTTGCACTCCCGTTGGGATGCCTTGAACAGCTGCAGTGTGCCTGGAGCACAGGGCTTCCTGGTTTTAAAAGTCCTTGGCCCAAGCCTAACAGTAACCCTAGGAAGGTAAATCAGCCGGGTATTAGGGTTCTTCCTAAGGAAAAAGCTGTGAAAGCAGCCATGTTGTGGCACTTTTGCACTCCCTTTTGGATGCCTTTCACAGCTCCAGGTTGCCTGGAGGTCTGGGCTTCCTGATTTTAAAAATCCTAGCACAAGGCCTACCTAACCCCAACCCGACGACGAGAAAGGCAAATCAGCCAGGAATTAGGGATGTCCCCAAGGAAATAGCTGTGGAGGCAGGCATGTTGTGGTACTTTTGTGCTCTTCTTGGGTAGTCCTTCGCAGCTGCTGTATTCTTGAAACTCAGGGCTTTCTGGGTAAAAAACTCTAACCCTTGGCCTAACTCAAACCTCAACCCTAGGAAGGAAAACCAGCCTAAGGTTAGGGATGGTCTCATGGAAATAGCAGTGGAGGCAGCCAAGTTGTGTCACTTTTGCACTCCCGTTGGGATGCCTTGAACAGCTGCAGTGTGCCTGGAGCACAGGGCTTCCTGGTTTTAAAAGTCCTTTGCCCAAGCCTAACAGTAACCCTAGGAAGGTAAATCAGCCGGGTATTAGGGTTCTTCCTTAGGAAAAAGCTGTGAAAGCAGCCATGTTGTGGCACTTTTGCACTCCCTTTGGGATGCCTTTCACAGCTCCAGTGTGCCTGGAGTTCTGGGCTTCCTGATTTTAAAAATCCTAGCACAAGGCCTACCTAACCCCAACCCGACGACGAAAAAGGCAAATCAGCCAGGAATTAGGGATGTCCCCAAGGAAATAGCTGTGGAGGCAGGCATGTTGTGGTACTTTTGTGCTCTTCTTGGGTAGTCCTTCGCAGCTGCTGTATTCTTGGAACTCAGGGCTTTCAGGTTAAAAGAACAGTAACCATAGGCCTAACTCAAACCTCAACACTAGGAAGGAAAATCAGCCTATGATTCGGGATGGTCTCATGGAAATAGCAGTGGAGGCAGCCAAGTTGTGTCACTTTTGCGCTCCCCTTGGGATGCCTTGAACAGCTGCAGTGTGCCTGGAGCACAGGGCTTCCTGGTTTTAAAAGTCCTTTGCCCAAGCCTAACAGTAACCCTAGGAAGGTAAATCAGCCGGGTATTAGGGTTCTTCCTAAGGAAAAAGCTGTGAAAGCAGCCATGTTGTGGCACTTTTGCACTCCCTTTTGGATGCCTTTCACAGCTCCAGTGTGCCTGGAGGTCTGGGCTTCCTGATTTTAAAAATCCTAGCACAAGGCCTACCTAACCCCAACCCGACGACGAGAAAGGCAAATCAGCCAGGAATTAGGGATGTCCCCAAGGAAATTGCTGTGGAGGCAGGCATGTTGTGGTACTTTTGTGCTCTTCTTGGGTAGTCCTTCGCAGCTGCTGTGTTCTTGGAACTCAGGGCTTTCTGGTTAAAAGACTCTAACCCTAGGCCTAACTCAAACCTCAACGCTAGGAAGGAAAATCAGCCTATGGTTGGGGATGGTCTCATGGAAATAGCAGTGGAGGCAGCCAAGTTGTGTCACTTTTGCACTCCCGTTGGGATGCCTTGAACAGCTGCAGTGTGCCTGGAGCACAGGGCTTCCTGGTTTTAAAAGTCCTTGGCCCAAGCCTAACAGTAACCCTAGGAAGGTAAATCAGCCGGGTATTAGGGTTCTTCCTAAGGAAAAAGCTGTGAAAGCAGCCATGTTGTGGCACTTTTGCACTCCCTTTGGGATGCCTTTCACAGCTCCAGTGTGCCTGGAGTTCTGGGCTTCCTGATTTTAAAAATCCTAGCACAAGGCCTACCTAACCCCAACCCGACGACGAGAAAGGCAAATCAGCCAGGAATTAGGGATGTCCCCAAGGAAATAGCTGTGGAGGCAGGCATGTTGTGGTACTTTTGTGCTCTTCTTGGGTAGTCCTTCGCAGCTGCTGTGTTCTTGAAACTCAGGGCTTTCTGGTTAAAAGACTCTAACCCTAGGCCTAACTCAAACCTCAACACTAGGAAGGAAAATCAGCCTATGATTCGGGATGGTCTCATGGAAATAGCAGTGGAGGCAGCCAAGTTGTGTCACTTTTGCGCTCCCCTTGGGATGCCTTGAACAGCTGCAGTGTGCCTGGAGCACAGGGCTTCCTGGTTTTAAAAGTCGTTTGCCCAAGCCTAACAGTAACCCTAGGAAGGTAAATCAGCCGGGTATTAGGGTTCTTCCTTAGGAAAAAGCTGTGAAAGCAGCCATGTTCTGGCACTTCTGCGCTCCCTTTGGGATGCCTTTGGCAGCTACAGTAAGCCTGGAACTCAGGGCTTCCTGGTTCAAAAAATCCTAGCCCTAGGCTGAACACTAACCATAAACCTAGGCAGATAAATCAGCCTAGGTATAGTGATGGTGCCAAGGAAGAAGCTGTGAAAGCAGCCATGTTGTGACACTTTTGCACTCCCTTTTGGATGCCTTTCACAGCTCCAGTGTGCCTGGAGGTCTGGGCTTCCTGATTTTAAAAATCCTAGCACAAGTCCTACCTAACCCCAACCCGACGACGAGAAAGGCAAATCAGCCAGGAATTAGGGATGTCCCCAAGGAAATAGCTGTGGAGGCAGGCATGTTGTGGTACTTTTGTGCTCTTCTTGGGTAGTCCTTCGCAGCTGCTGTATTCTTGAAACTCAGGGCTTTCTGGGTAAAAAACTCTAACCCTAGGCCTAACTCAAACCTCAACCCTAGGAAGGAAAACCAGCCTAAGGTTAGGGATGGTCTCATGGAAATAGCAGTGGAGGCAGCCAAGTTGTGTCACTTTTGCACTCCCGTTGGGATGCCTTGAACAGCTGCAGTGTGCCTGGAGCACAGGGCTTCCTGGTTTTAAAAGTCCTAGGCCCAAGCCTAACAGTAACCCTAGGAAGGTAAATCAGCCGGGTATTAGGGTTCTTCCTAAGGAAAAAGCTGTGAAAGCAGCCATGTTGTGGCACTTTTGCACTCCCTTTGGGATGCCTTTCACAGCTCCAGTGTGCCTGGAGTTCTGGGCTTCCTGATTTTAAAAATCCTAGCACAAGGCCTACCTAACCCCAACCCGACGACGAGAAAGGCAAATCAGCCAGGAATTAGGGATGTCCCCAAGGAAATAGCTGTGGAGGCAGGCATGTTGTGGTACTTTTGTGCTCTTCTTGGGTAGTCCTTCGCAGCTGCTGTATTCTTGGAACTCAGGGCTTTCAGGTTAAAAGAACAGTAACCATAGGCCTAACTCAAACCTCAACACTAGGAAGGAAAATCAGCCTATGATTCGGGATGGTCTCATGGAAATAGCAGTGGAGGCAGCCAAGTTGTGTCACTTTTGCGCTCCCGTTGGGATGCCTTGAACAGCTGCAGTGTGCCTGGAGCACAGGGCTTCCTAGTTTTAAAAGTCCTTTGCCCAAGCCTAACAGTAACCCTAGGAAGGTAAATCAGCCGGGTATTAGGGATCTTCCTTAGGAAAAAGCTGTGAAAGCAGCCATGTTGTGACACTTTTGCACTCCCTTTTGGATGCCTTTCACAGCTCCAGTGTGCCTGGAGGTCTGGGCTTCCTGATTTTAAAAATCCTAGCACAAGGCCTACCTAACCCCAACCCGACGACGAGAAAGGCAAATCAGCCAGGAATTAGGGATGTCCCCAAGGAAATAGCTGTGGAGGCAGGCATGTTGTGGTACTTTTGTGCTCTTCTTGGGTAGTCCTTCGCAGCTGCTGTGTTCTTGGAACTCAGGGCTTTCTGGTTAAAAGGACAGTAACCATAGGCATAACTCAAAACTCAACACGAGGAAGGAAAACCAGCCTAAGGTTGGGGATGGTCTCATGGAAATAGCAGTGGAGGCAGCCAAGTTGTGTCACTTTTGCACTCCCGTTGGGATGCGTTGAACAGCTGCAGTGTGCCTGGAGCACAGGGCTTCCTGGTTTTAAAAGTCCTTGGCCCAAGCCTAACAGTAACCCTAGGAAGGTAAATCAGCCGGGTATTAGGGATCTTCCTTAGGAAAAAGCTGTGAAAGCAGCCATGTTGTGACACTTTTGCACTCCCTTTTGGATGCCTTTCACAGCTCCAGTGTGCCTGGAGGTCTGGGCTTCCTGATTTTAAAAATCCTAGCACAAGGCCTACCTAACCCCAACCCGACGACGAGAAAGGCAAATCAGCCAGGAATTAGGGATGTCCCCAAGGAAATAGCTGTGGAGGCAGGCATGTTGTGGTACTTTTGTGCTCTTCTTGGGTAGTCCTTCGCAGCTGCTGTGTTCTTGGAACTCAGGGCTTTCTGGTTAAAAGGACAGTAACCATAGGCATAACTCAAAACTCAACACGAGGAAGGAAAACCAGCCTAAGGTTGGGGATGGTCTCATGGAAATAGCAGTGGAGGCAGCCAAGTTGTGTCACTTTTGCACTCCCGTTGGGATGCCTTGAACAGCTGCAGTGTGCCTGGAGCACAGGGCTTCCTGGTTTTAAAAGTCCTTGGCCCAAGCCTAACAGTAACCCTAGGAAGGTAAATCAGCCGGGTATTAGGGTTCTTCCTAAGGAAAAAGCTGTGAAAGCAGCCATGTTGTGGCACTTTTGCACTCCCTTTTGGATGCCTTTCACAGCTCCAGTGTGCCTGGAGGTCTGGGCTTCCTGATTTTAAAAATCCTAGCACAAGGCCTACCTAACCCCAACCCGACGACGAGAAAGGCAAATCAGCCAGGAATTAGGGATGTCCCCAAGGAAATTGCTGTGGAGGCAGGCATGTTGTGGTACTTTTGTGCTCTTCTTGGGTAGTCCTTCGCAGCTGCTGTATTCTTGGAACTCAGGGCTTTCTGGTTAAAAGACTCTAACCCTAGGCCTAACTCAAACCTCAAGGCTAGGAAGGAAAATCAGCCTATGGTTGGGGATGGTCTCATGGAAATAGCAGTGGAGGCAGCCAAGTTGTGTCACTTTTGCACTCCCATTGGGATGCCTTGAACAGCTGCAGTGTGCCTGGAGCACAGGGCTTCCTGGTTTTCAAAGTCCTTGGCCCAAGCCTAACAGTAACCCTAGGAAGGTAAATCAGCCGGGTATTAGGGTTCTTCCTAAGGAAAAAGCTGTGAAAGCAGCCATGTTCTGGCACTTTTGCACTCCCTTTGGGATGCCTTTCACAGCTCCAGTGTGCCTGGAGTTCTGGGCTTCCTGATTTTAAAAATCCTAGCACAACGCCTACCTAACCCCAACCCGACGACGAGAAAGGCAAATCAGCCAGGAATTAGGGATGAACCCAAGGAAATAGCTGTGGAGGCAGGCATGTTGTGGTACTTTTGTGCTCTTCTTGGGTAGTCCTTCGCAGCTGCTGTATTCTTGGAACTCAGGGCTTTCAGGTTAAAAGGACAGTAACCATAGGCATAACTCAAAACTCAACGCTAGGAAGGAAAACCAGCCTAAGTTTGGGGATGGTCTCATGGAAATAGCAGTGGAGGCAGCCAAGTTGTGTCACTTTTGCGCTCCCCTTGGGATGCCTTGAACAGCTGCAGTGTGCCTGGAGCACAGGGCTTCCTGGTTTTAAAAGTCCTTTGCCCAAGCCTAACAGTAACCCTAGGAAGGTAAATCAGCCGGGTATTAGGGTTCTTCCTTAGGAAAAAGCTGTGAAAGCAGCCATGTTCTGGCACTTCTGCGCTCCCTTTGGGATGCCTTTGGCAGCTACAGTAAGCCTGGAACTCAGGGCTTCCTGGTTCAAAAAATCCTAGCCCTAGGCTGAACCCTAACCATAAACATAGGCAGATAAATCAGCCCAGGTATAGTGATGGTGCCAAGGAAGAAGCTGTGAAAGCAGCCATGTTGTGACACTTTTGCACTCCCTTTTGGATGCCTTTCACAGCTCCAGTGTGCCTGGAGGTCTGGGCTTCCTGATTTTAAAAATCCTAGCACAAGGCCTACCTAACCCCAACCCGACGACGAGAAAGGCAAATCAGCCAGGAATTAGGGATGTCCCCAAGGAAATAGCTGTGGAGGCAGGCATGTTGTGGTACTTTTGTGCTCTTCTTGGGTAGTCCTTCGCAGCTGCTGTGTTCTTGGAACTCAGGGCTTTCTGGTTGAAAGAACCTAACCCTAGGCCTAACTCAAACCTCAAGGCTAGAAAGGAAAATCAGCCTATGGTTGGGGATGGTCTCATGGAAATAGCAGTGGAGGCAGCCAAGTTGTGTCACTTTTGCACTCCCGTTGGGATGCCTTGAACAGCTGCAGTGTGCCTGGAGCACAGGGCTTCCTGGTTTTCAAAGTCCTTGGCCCAAGCCTAACAGTAACCCTAGGAAGGTAAATCAGCCGGGTATTAGGGTTCTTCCTTAGGAAAAAGCTGTGAAAGCAGCCATGTTCTGGCACTTCTGCGCTCCCTTTGGGATGCCTTTGGCAGCTACAGTAAGCCTGGAACTCAGGGCTTCCTGGTTCAAAAAATCCTAGCCCTAGGCTGAACCCTAACCATAAACCTAGGCAGATAAATCAGCCCAGGTATAGTGATGGTGCCAAGGAAGAAGCTGTGAAAGCAGCCATGTTGTGGCACTTTTGCACTCCCTTTTGGATGCCTTTCACAGCTCCAGTGTGCCTGGAGGTCTGGGCTTCCTGATTTTAAAAATCCTAGCACAAGGCCTACCTAACCCCAACCCGACGACGAGAAAGGCAAATCAGCCAGGAATTAGGGATGTCCCCAAGGAAATAGCTGTGGAGGAAGGCATGTTGTGGTACTTTTGTGCTCTTCTTGGGTAGTCCTTCGCAGCTGCTGTGTTCTTGGAACTCAGGGCTTTCTGGTTAAAAAACTCTAACCCTAGGCCTAACTCAAAACTCAACGCTAGGAAGGAAAACCAGCCTAAGGTTGGGGATGGTCTCATGGAAATAGCAGTGGAGGCAGCCAAGTTGTGTCACTTTTGCGCTCCCCTTGGGATGCCTTGAACAGCTGCAGTGTGCCTGGAGCACAGGGCTTCCTGGTTTTAAAAGTCCTTTGCCCAAGCCTAACAGTAACCCTATGAAGGTAAATCAGCCGGGTATTAGGGTTCTTCCTTAGGAAAAAGCTGTGAAAGCAGCCATGTTCTGGCACTTCTGCGCTCCCTTTGGGATGCCTTTGGCAGCTACAGTAAGCCTGGAACTCAGGGCTTCCTGGTTCAAAAAATCCTAGCCCTAGGCTGAACCCTAACCATAAACCTAGGCAGATAAATCAGCCCAGGTATAGTGATGGTGCCAAGGAAGAAGCTGTGAAAGCAGCCATGTTGTGGCACTTTTGCACTCCCTTTTGGATGCCTTTCACAGCTCCAGTGTGCCTGGAGGTCTGGGCTTCCTGATTTTAAAAATCCTAGCACAAGGCCTACCTAACCCCAACCCGACGACGAGAAAGGCAAATCAGCCAGGAATTAGGGATGTCCCCAAGGAAATAGCTGTGGAGGCAGGCATGTTGTGGTACTTTTGTGCGCTTCTTGGGTAGTCCTTCGCAGCTGCTGTGTTCTTGGAACTCAGGGCTTTCTGGTTAAAAAACTCTAACCCTAGGCCTAACTCAAACCTCAACGCTAGGAAGGAAAACCAGCCTAATGTTAGGGATGGTTTCATGGAAATAGCAGTGGAGGCAGCCAAGTTGTGTCACTTTTGCACTCCCGTTGGGATGCCTTGAACAGCTGCAGTGTGCCTGGAGCACAGGGCTTCCTGGTTTTAAAAGTCCTTGGCCCAAGCCTAACAGTAACCCTAGGAAGGTAAATCAGCCGGGTATTAGGGTTCTTCCTAAGGAAAAAGCTGTGAAAGCAGCCATGTTGTGGCACTTTTGCACTCCCTTTGGGATGCCTTTCACAGCTCCAGTGTGCCTGGAGTTCTGGGCTTCCTGATTTTAAAAATCCTAGCACAAGGCCTACCTAACCCCAACCCGACGACGAGAAAGGCAAATCAGCCAGGAATTAGGGATGTCCCCAAGGAAATTGCTGTGGAGGCAGGCATGTTGTGGTACTTTTGTGCTCTTCTTGGGTAGTCCTTCGCAGCTGCTGTATTCTTGGAACTCAGGGCTTAGAGGTTAAAAGGACAGTAACCATAGGCATAACTCAAAACTCAACACTAGGAAGGAAAACCAGCCTAAGGTTGGGGATGGTCTCATGGAAATAGCAGTGGAGGCAGCCAAGTTGTGTCACTTTTGCGCTCCCCTTGGGATGCCTTGAACAGCTGCAGTGTGCCTGGAGCACAGGGCTTCCTGGTTTTAAAAGTCCTTTGCCCAAGCCTAACAGTAACCCTAGGAAGGTAAATCAGCCGGGTATTAGGGTTCTTCCTTAGGAAAAAGCTGTGAAAGCAGCCATGTTGTGGCACTTCTGCGCTCCCTTTGGGATGCCTTTGGCAGCTACAGTAAGCCTGGAACGCAGGGCTTCCTGGTTCAAAAAATCCTAGCCCTAGGCTGAACCCTAACCATAAACCTAGGCAGATAAATCAGCCTAGGTATAGTGATGGTGCCAAGGAAGAAGCTGTGAAAGCAGCCATGTTGTGGCACTTTTGCACTCCCTTTTGGATGCCTTTCACAGCTCCAGTGTGCCTGGAGGTCTGGGCTTCCTGATTTTAAAAATCCTAGCACAAGGCCTACCTAACCCCAACCCGACGACGAGAAAGGCAAATCAGCCAGGAATTAGGGATGTCCCCAAGGAAATATCTGTGGAGGCAGCCAAGTTGTGTCACTTTTGCACTCCCGTTGGGATGCCTTGAACAGCTGCAGTGTGCCTGGAGCACAGGGCTTCCTGGTTTTAAAAGTCCTTTGCCCAAGCCTAACAGTAACCCTAGGAAGGTAAATCAGCCGGGTATTAGGGTTCTTCCTAAGGAAAAAGCTGTGAAAGCAGCCATGTTGTGGCACTTTTGCACTCCCTTTTGGATGCCTTTCACAGCTCCAGGTTGCCTGGAGGTCTGGGCTTCCTGATTTTAAAAATCCTAGCACAAGGCCTACCTAACCCCAACCCGACGACGAGAAAGGCAAATCAGCCAGGAATTAGGGATGTCCCCAAGGAAATAGCTGTGGAGGCAGGCATGTTGTGGTACTTTTGTGCTCTTCTTGGGTAGTCCTTCGCAGCTGCTGTATTCTTGAAACTCAGGGCTTTCTGGGTAAAAAACTCTAACCCTTGGCCTAACTCAAACCTCAACCCTAGGAAGGAAAACCAGCCTAAGGTTAGGGATGGTCTCATGGAAATAGCAGTGGAGGCAGCCAAGTTGTGTCACTTTTGCACTCCCGTTGGGATGCCTTGAACAGCTGCAGTGTGCCTGGAGCACAGGGCTTCCTGGTTTTAAAAGTCCTTTGCCCAAGCCTAACAGTAACCCTAGGAAGGTAAATCAGCCGGGTATTAGGGTTCTTCCTTAGGAAAAAGCTGTGAAAGCAGCCATGTTGTGGCACTTTTGCACTCCCTTTGGGATGCCTTTCACAGCTCCAGTGTGCCTGGAGTTCTGGGCTTCCTGATTTTAAAAATCCTAGCACAAGGCCTACCTAACCCCAACCCGACGACGAAAAAGGCAAATCAGCCAGGAATTAGGGATGTCCCCAAGGAAATAGCTGTGGAGGCAGGCATGTTGTGGTACTTTTGTGCTCTTCTTGGGTAGTCCTTCGCAGCTGCTGTATTCTTGGAACTCAGGGCTTTCAGGTTAAAAGAACAGTAACCATAGGCCTAACTCAAACCTCAACACTAGGAAGGAAAATCAGCCTATGATTCGGGATGGTCTCATGGAAATAGCAGTGGAGGCAGCCAAGTTGTGTCACTTTTGCGCTCCCCTTGGGATGCCTTGAACAGCTGCAGTGTGCCTGGAGCACAGGGCTTCCTGGTTTTAAAAGTCCTTTGCCCAAGCCTAACAGTAACCCTAGGAAGGTAAATCAGCCGGGTATTAGGGTTCTTCCTAAGGAAAAAGCTGTGAAAGCAGCCATGTTGTGGCACTTTTGCACTCCCTTTTGGATGCCTTTCACAGCTCCAGTGTGCCTGGAGGTCTGGGCTTCCTGATTTTAAAAATCCTAGCACAAGGCCTACCTAACCCCAACCCGACGACGAGAAAGGCAAATCAGCCAGGAATTAGGGATGTCCCCAAGGAAATTGCTGTGGAGGCAGGCATGTTGTGGTACTTTTGTGCTCTTCTTGGGTAGTCCTTCGCAGCTGCTGTATTCTTGGAACTCAGGGCTTTCTGGTTTAAAGACTCTAACCCTAGGCCTAACTCAAACCTCAACGCTAGGAAGGAAAATCAGCCTATGGTTGGGGATGGTCTCATGGAAATAGCAGTGGAGGCAGCCAAGTTGTGTCACTTTTGCACTCCCGTTGGGATGCCTTGAACAGCTGCAGTGTGCCTGGAGCACAGGGCTTCCTGGTTTTCAAAGTCCTTGGCCCAAGCCTAACAGTAACCCTAGGAAGGTAAATCAGCCGGGTATTAGGGTTCTTCCTAAGGAAAAAGCTGTGAAAGCAGCCATGTTCTGGCACTTTTGCACTCCCTTTGGGATGCCTTTCACAGCTCCAGTGTGCCTGGAGTTCTGGGCTTCCTGATTTTAAAAATCCTAGCACAAGGCCTACCTAACCCCAACCCGACGACGAGAAAGGCAAATCAGCCAGGAATTAGGGATGTCCCCAAGGAAATAGCTGTGGAGGCAGGCATGTTGTGGTACTTTTGTGCTCTTCTTGGGTAGTCCTTCGCAGCTGCTGTATTCTTGGAACTCAGGGCTTTCAGGTTAAAAGGACAGTAACCATAGGCATAACTCAAAACTCAACGCTAGGAAGGAAAACCAGCCTAAGGTTGGGGATGGTCTCATGGAAATAGCAGTGGAGGCAGCCAAGTTGTGTCACTTTTGCACTCCCGTTGGGATGCCTTGAACAGCTGCAGTGTGCCTGGAGCACAGGGCTTCCTGGTTTTCAAAGTCCTTGGCCCAAGCCTAACAGTAACCCTAGGAAGGTAAATCAGCCGGGTATTAGGGTTCTTCCTAAGGAAAAAGCTGTGAAAGCAGCCATGTTCTGGCACTTTTGCACTCCCTTTGGGATGCCTTTGGCAGCTACAGTAAGCCTGGAACTCAGGGCTTCCTGGTTCAAAAAATCCTAGCCCTAGGCTGAACCCTAACCATAAACCTAGGCAGATAAATCAGCCCAGGTATAGTGATGGTGCCAAGGAAGAAGCTGTGAAAGCAGCCATGTTGTGGCACTTTTGCACTCCCTTTTGGATGCCTTTCACAGCTCCAGTGTGCCTGGAGGTCTGGGCTTCCTGATTTTAAAAATTCTAGCACAAGGCCTACCTAACCCCAACCCGACGACGAGAAAGGCAAATCAGCCAGGAATTAGGGATGTCCCCAAGGAAATAGCTGTGGAGGAAGGCATGTTGTGGTACTTTTGTGCTCTTCTTGGGTAGTCCTTCGCAGCTGCTGTGTTCTTGGAACTCAGGGCTTTCTGGTTAAAAAACTCTAACCCTAGGCCTAACTCAAAACTCAACGCTAGGAAGGAAAACCAGCCTAAGGTTGGGGATGGTCTCATGGAAATAGCAGTGGAGGCAGCCAAGTTGTGTCACTTTTGCGCTCCTCTTGGGATGCCTTGAACAGCTGCAGTGTGCCTGGAGCACAGGGCTTCCTGGTTTTAAAAGTCCTTTGCCCAAGCCTAACAGTAACCCTATGAAGGTAAATCAGCCGGGTATTAGGGTTCTTCCTTAGGAAAAAGCTGTGAAAGCAGCCATGTTCTGGCACTTCTGCGCTCCCTTTGGGATGCCTTTGGCAGCTACAGTAAGCCTGGAACTCAGGGCTTCCTGGTTCAAAAAATCCTAGCCCTAGGCTGAACCCTAACCATGAACATAGGCAGATAAATCAGCCTAGGTATAGTGATGGTGCCAAGGAAGAAGCTGTGAAAGCAGCCATGTTGTGGCACTTTTGCACTCCCTTTTGGATGCCTTTCACAGCTCCAGTGTGCCTGGAGGTCTGGGCTTCCTGATTTTAAAAATCCTAGCACAAGGCCTACCTAACCCCAACCCGACGACGAGAAAGGCAAATCAGCCAGGAATTAGGGATGTCCCCAAGGAAATAGCTGTGGAGGCAGGCATGTTGTGGTACTTTTGTGCGCTTCTTGGGTAGTCCTTCGCAGCTGCTGTGTTCTTGGAACTCAGGGCTTTCTGGTTAAAAAACTCTAACCCTAGGCCTAACTCAAACCTCAACGCTAGGAAGGAAAACCAGCCTAAGGTTAGGGATGGTCTCATGGAAATAGCAGTGGAGGCAGCCAAGTTGTGTCACTTTTGCACTCCCGTTGGGATGCCTTGAACAGCTGCAGTGTGCCTGGAGCACAGGGCTTCCTGGTTTTAAAAGTCCTTGGCCCAAGCCTAACAGTAACCCTAGGAAGGTAAATCAGCCGGGTATTAGGGTTCTTCCTAAGGAAAAAGCTGTGAAAGCAGCCATGTTGTGGCACTTTTGCACTCCCTTTGGGATGCCTTTCACAGCTCCAGTGTGCCTGGAGTTCTGGGCTTCCTGATTTTAAAAATCCTAGCACAAGGCCTACCTAACCCCAACCCGACGACGAGAAAGGCAAATCAGCCAGGAATTAGGGATGTCCCCAAGGAAATTGCTGTGGAGGCAGGCATGTTGTGGTACTTTTGTGCTCTTCTTGGGTAGTCCTTCGCAGCTGCTGTATTCTTGGAACTCAGGGCTTTCAGGTTAAAAGGACATTAACCATAGGCATAACTCAAAACTCAACACTAGGAAGGAAAACCAGCCTAAGGTTGGGGATGGTCTCATGGAAATAGCAGTGGAGGCAGCCAAGTTGTGTCACTTTTGCGCTCCCCTTGGGATGCCTTGAACAGCTGCAGTGTGCCTGGAGCACAGGGCTTCCTGGTTTTAAAAGTCCTTTGCCCAAGCCTAACAGTAACCCTAGGAAGGTAAATCAGCCGGGTATTAGGGTTCTTCCTTAGGAAAAAGCTGTGAAAGCAGCCATGTTGTGGCACTTCTGCGCTCCCTTTGGGATGCCTTTGGCAGCTACAGTAAGCCTGGAACTCAGGGCTTCCTGGTTCAAAAAATCCTAGCCCTAGGCTGAACCCTAACCATAAACCTAGGCAGATAAATCAGCCTAGGTATAGTGATGGTGCCAAGGAAGAAGCTGTGAAAGCAGCCATGTTGTGGCACTTTTGCACTCCCTTTTGGATGCCTTTCACAGCTCCAGTGTGCCTGGAGGTCTGGGCTTCCTGATTTTAAAAATCCTAGCACAAGGCCTACCTAATCCCAACCCGACGACGAGAAAGGCAAATCAGCCAGGAATTAGGGATGTCCCCAAGGAAATATCTGTGGAGGCAGCCAAGTTGTGTCACTTTTGCACTCCCGTTGGGATGCCTTGAACAGCTGCAGTGTGCCTGGAGCACAGGGCTTCCTGGTTTTCAAAGTCCTTGGCCCAAGCCTAACAGTAACCCTAGGAAGGTAAATCAGCCGGGTATTAGGGTTCTTCCTAAGGAAAAAGCTGTGAAAGCAGCCATGTTGTGGCACTTTTGCACTCCCTTTTGGATGCCTTTCACAGCTCCAGTGTGCCTGGAGGTCTGGGCTTCCTGATTTTAAAAATCCTAGCACAAGGCCTACCTAACCCCAACCCGACGACGAGAAAGGCAAATCAGCCAGGAATTAGGGATGTCCCCAAGGAAATAGCTGTGGAGGCAGGCATGTTGTGGTACTTTTGTGCTCTTCTTGGGTAGTCCTTCGCAGCTGCTGTATTCTTGAAACTCAGGGCTTTCTGGGTAAAAAACTCTAACCCTAGGCCTAACTCAAACCTCAACCCTAGGAAGGAAAACCAGCCTAAGGTTAGGGATGGTCTCATGGAAATAGCAGTGGAGGCAGCCAAGTTGTGTCACTTTTGCACTCCCGTTGGGATGCCTTGAACAGCTGCAGTGTGCCTGGAGCACAGGGCTTCCTGGTTTAAAAGTCCTAGGCCCAAGCCTAACAGTAACCCTAGGAAGGTAAATCAGCCGGGTATTAGGGTTCTTCCTTAGGAAAAAGCTGTGAAAGCAGCCATGTTGTGGCACTTTTGCACTCCCTTTGGGATGCCTTTCACAGCTCCAGTGTGCCTGGAGTTCTGGGCTTCCTGATTTTAAAAATCCTAGCACAAGGCCTACCTAACCCCAACCCGACGACGAGAAAGGCAAATCAGCCAGGAATTAGGGATGTCCCCAAGGAAATAGCTGTGGAGGCAGGCATGTTGTGGTACTTTTGTGCTCTTCTTGGGTAGTCCTTCGCAGCTGCTGTATTCTTGGAACTCAGGGCTTTCAGGTTAAAAGAACAGTAACCATAGGCCTAACTCAAACCTCAACACTAGGAAGGAAAATCAGCCTAAGGTTGGGGATGGTCTCATGGAAATAGCAGTGGAGGCAGCCAAGTTGTGTCACTTTTGCACTCCCGTTGGGATGCCTTGAACAGCTGCAGTGTGCCTGGAGCACAGGGCTTCCTGGTTTTAAAAGTCCTTTGCCCAAGCCTAACAGTAACCCTAGGAAGGTAAATCAGCCGGGTATTAGGGATCTTCCTTAGGAAAAAGCTGTGAAAGCAGCCATGTTGTGACACTTTTGCACTCCCTTTTGGATGCCTTTCACAGCTCCAGTGTGCCTGGAGTTCTGGGCTTCCTGATTTTAAAAATCCTAGCACAAGGCCTACCTAACCCCAACCCGACGACGAGAAAGGCAAATCAGCCAGGAATTAGGGATGTCCCCAAGGAAATAGCTGTGGAGGAAGGCATGTTGTGGTACTTTTGTGCTCTTCTTGGGTAGTCCTTCGCAGCTGCTGTGTTCTTGGAACTCAGGGCTTTCAGGTTAAAAGAACACTAACCATAGGCCGAACTCAAAACTCAACGCTAGGAAGGAAAACCAGCCTAAGGTTGGGGATGGTCTCATGGAAATAGCAGTGGAGGCAGCCAAGTTGTGTCACTTTTGCACTCCCGTTGGGATGCCTTGAGCAGCTGCAGTGTGCCTGGAGCACAGGGCTTCCTAGTTTTAAAAGTCCTTGGCCCAAGCCTAACAGTAACCCTAGGAAGGTAAATCAGCCGGGTATTAGGGTTCTTCCTAAGGAAAAAGCTGTGAAAGCAGCCATGTTGTGGCACTTTTGCACTCCCTTTTGGATGCCTTTCACAGCTCCAGTGTGCCTGGAGGTCTGGGCTTCCTGATTTTAAAAATCCTAGCACAAGGCCTACCTAACCCCAACCCGACGACGAGAAAGGCAAATCAGCCAGGAATTAGGGATGTCCCCAAGGAAATAGCTGTGGAGGCAGGCATGTTGTGGTACTTTTGTGCTCTTCTTGGGTAGTCCTTCGCAGCTGCTGTATTCTTGGAACTCAGGGCTTTCTGGTTAAAAAACTCTAACCCTAGGCCTAACTCAAACCTCAACGCTAGGAAGGAAAACCAGCCTAAGGTTGGGGATGGTCTCATGGAAATAGCAGTGGAGGCAGCCAAGTTGTGTCACTTTTGCGCTCCCCTTGGGATGCCTTGAACAGCTGCAGTGTGCCTGGAGCACAGGGCTTCCTGGTTTTAAAAGTCCTTTGCCCAAGCCTAACAGTAACCCTAGGAAGGTAAATCAGCCGGGTATTAGGGTTCTTCCTTAGGAAAAAGCTGTGAAAGCAGCCATGTTGTGGCACTTCTGCGCTCCCTTTGGGATGCCTTTGGCAGCTACAGTAAGCCTGGAACTCAGGGCTTCCTGGTTCAAAAAATCCTAGCCCTAGGCTGAACCCTAACCATAAACCTAGGCAGATAAATCAGCCTAGGTATAGTGATGGTGCCAAGGAAGAAGCTGTGAAAGCAGCCATGTTGTGGCACTTTTGCACTCCCTTTTGGATGCCTTTCACAGCTCCAGTGTGCCTGGAGGTCTGGGCTTCCTGATTTTAAAAATCCTAGCACAAGGCCTACCTAACCCCAACCCGACGACGAGAAAGGCAAATCAGCCAGGAATTAGGGATGTCCCCAAGGAAATATCTGTGGAGGCAGCCAAGTTGTGTCACTTTTGCACTCCCGTTGGGATGCCTTGAACAGCTGCAGTGTGCCTGGAGCACAGGGCTTCCTGGTTTTAAAAGTCCTTGGCCCAAGCCTAACAGTAACCCTAGGAAGGTAAATCAGCCGGGTATTAGGGTTCTTCCTAAGGAAAAAGCTGTGAAAGCAGCCATGTTGTGGCACTTTTGCACTCCCTTTTGGATGCCTTTCACAGCTCCAGGTTGCCTGGAGGTCTGGGCTTCCTGATTTTAAAAATCCTAGCACAAGGCCTACCTAACCCCAACCCGACGACGAGAAAGGCAAATCAGCCAGGAATTAGGGATGTCCCCAAGGAAATAGCTGTGGAGGCAGGCATGTTGTGGTACTTTTGTGCTCTTCTTGGGTAGTCCTTCGCAGCTGCTGTATTCTTGAAACTCAGGGCTTTCTGGGTAAAAAACTCTAACCCTTGGCCTAACTCAAACCTCAACCCTAGGAAGGAAAACCAGCCTAAGGTTAGGGATGGTCTCATGGAAATAGCAGTGGAGGCAGCCAAGTTGTGTCACTTTTGCACTCCCGTTGGGATGCCTTGAACAGCTGCAGTGTGCCTGGAGCACAGGGCTTCCTGGTTTTAAAAGTCCTTTGCCCAAGCCTAACAGTAACCCTAGGAAGGTAAATCAGCCGGGTATTAGGGTTCTTCCTTAGGAAAAAGCTGTGAAAGCAGCCATGTTGTGGCACTTTTGCACTCCCTTTGGGATGCCTTTCACAGCTCCAGTGTGCCTGGAGTTCTGGGCTTCCTGATTTTAAAAATCCTAGCACAAGGCCTACCTAACCCCAACCCGACGACGAAAAAGGCAAATCAGCCAGGAATTAGGGATGTCCCCAAGGAAATAGCTGTGGAGGCAGGCATGTTGTGGTACTTTTGTGCTCTTCTTGGGTAGTCCTTCGCAGCTGCTGTATTCTTGGAACTCAGGGCTTTCAGGTTAAAAGAACAGTAACCATAGGCCTAACTCAAACCTCAACACTAGGAAGGAAAATCAGCCTATGATTCGGGATGGTCTCATGGAAATAGCAGTGGAGGCAGCCAAGTTGTGTCACTTTTGCGCTCCCCTTGGGATGCCTTGAACAGCTGCAGTGTGCCTGGAGCACAGGGCTTCCTGGTTTTAAAAGTCCTTTGCCCAAGCCTAACAGTAACCCTAGGAAGGTAAATCAGCCGGGTATTAGGGTTCTTCCTAAGGAAAAAGCTGTGAAAGCAGCCATGTTGTGGCACTTTTGCACTCCCTTTTGGATGCCTTTCACAGCTCCAGTGTGCCTGGAGGTCTGGGCTTCCTGATTTTAAAAATCCTAGCACAAGGCCTACCTAACCCCAACCCGACGACGAGAAAGGCAAATCAGCCAGGAATTAGGGATGTCCCCAAGGAAATTGCTGTGGAGGCAGGCATGTTGTGGTACTTTTGTGCTCTTCTTGGGTAGTCCTTCGCAGCTGCTGTATTCTTGGAACTCAGGGCTTTCTGGTTTAAAGACTCTAACCCTAGGCCTAACTCAAACCTCAACGCTAGGAAGGAAAATCAGCCTATGGTTGGGGATGGTCTCATGGAAATAGCAGTGGAGGCAGCCAAGTTGTGTCACTTTTGCACTCCCGTTGGGATGCCTTGAACAGCTGCAGTGTGCCTGGAGCACAGGGCTTCCTGGTTTTCAAAGTCCTTGGCCCAAGCCTAACAGTAACCCTAGGAAGGTAAATCAGCCGGGTATTAGGGTTCTTCCTAAGGAAAAAGCTGTGAAAGCAGCCATGTTCTGGCACTTCTGCGCTCCCTTTGGGATGCCTTTGGCAGCTACAGTAAGCCTGGAACTCAGGGCTTCCTGGTTCAAAAAATCCTAGCCCTAGGCTGAACCCTAACCATAAACCTAGGCAGATAAATCAGCATAGGTATAGTGATGGTGCCAAGGAAGAAGCTGTGAAAGCAGCCATGTTGTGGCACTTTTGCACTCCCTTTTGGATGCCTTTCACAGCTCCAGTGTGCCTGGAGGTCTGGGCTTCCTGATTTTAAAAATCCTAGCACAAGGCCTACCTAACCCCAACCCGACGACGAGAAAGGCAAATCAGCCAGGAATTAGGGATGTCCCCAAGGAAATAGCTGTGGAGGCAGGCATGTTGTGGTACTTTTGTGCTCTTCTTGGGTAGTCCTTCGCAGCTGCTATGTTCTTGGAACTCAGGGCTTTCTGGTTAAAAAACTCTAACCCTAGGCCTAACTCAAACCTCAACGCTAGGAAGGAAAACCAGCCTAAGGTTAGGGATGGTCTCATGGAAATAGCAGTGGAGGCAGCCAAGTTGTGTCACTTTTGCACTCCCGTTGGGATGCCTTGAACAGCTGCAGTGTGCCTGGAGCACAGGGCTTCCTAGTTTTAAAAGTCCTTGGCCCAAGCCTAACAGTAACCCTAGGAAGGTAAATCAGCCGGGTATTAGGGTTCTTCCTAAGGAAAAAGCTGTGAAAGCAGCCATGTTGTGGCACTTTTGCACTCCCTTTGGGATGCCTTTCACAGCTCCAGTGTGCCTGGAGTTCTGGGCTTCCTGATTTTAAAAATCCTAGCACAAGGCCTACCTAACCCCAACCCGACGACGAGAAAGGCAAATCAGCCAGGAATTAGGGATGTCCCCAAGGAAATAGCTGTGGAGGCAGGCATGTTGTGGTACTTTTGTGCTCTTCTTGGGTAGTCCTTCGCAGCTGCTGTATTCTTGGAACTCAGGGCTTTCAGGTTAAAAGGACAGTAACCATAGGCATAACTCAAAACTCAACGCTAGGAAGGAAAACCAGCCTAAGGTTGGGGATGGTCTCATGGAAATAGCAGTGGAGGCAGCCAAGTTGTGTCACTTTTGCGCTCCCCTTGGGATGCCTTGAACAGCTGCAGTGTGCCTGGAGCACAGGGCTTCCTGGTTTTAAAAGTCCTTTGCCCAAGCCTAACAGTAACCCTAGGAAGGTAAATCAGCCGGGTATTAGGGTTCTTCCTTAGGAAAAAGCTGTGAAAGCAGCCATGTTGTGGCACTTCTGCGCTCCCTTTGGGATGCCTTTGGCAGCTACAGTAAGCCTGGAACTCAGGGCTTCCTGGTTCAAAAAATCCTAGCCCTAGGCTGAACCCTAACCATAAACCTAGGCAGATAAATCAGCCTAGGTATAGTGATGGTGCCAAGGAAGAAGCTGTGAAAGCAGCCATGTTGTGGCACTTTTGCACTCCCTTTTGGATGCCTTTCACAGCTCCAGTGTGCCTGGAGGTCTGGGCTTCCTGACTTTAAAAATCCTAGCACAAGGCCTACCTAACCCCAACCCGACGACGAGAAAGGCAAATCAGCCAGGAATTAGGGATGTCCCCAAGGAAATAGCTGTGGAGGCAGCCAAGTTGTGTCCTTTTGCACTCCCGTTGGGATGCCTTGAACAGCTGCAGTGTGCCTGGAGCACAGGGCTTCCTGGTTTTCAAAGTCCTTGGCCCAAGCCTAACAGTAACCCTAGGAAGGTAAATCAGCCGGGTATTAGGGTTCTTCCTAAGGAAAAAGCTGTGAAAGCAGCCATGTTGTGGCACTTTTGCACTCCCTTTTGGATGCCTTTCACAGCTCCAGTGTGCCTGGAGTTCTGGGCTTCCTGATTTTAAAAATCCTAGCACAAGGCCTACCTAACCCCAACCCGACGACGAGAAAGGCAAATCAGCCAGGAATTAGGGATGTCCCCAAGGAAATAGCTGTGGAGGCAGGCATGTTGTGGTACTTTTGTGCTCTTCTTGGGTAGTCCTTCGCAGCTGCTGTGTTCTTGGAACTCAGGGCTTTCTGGTTAAAAAACTCTAACCCTAGGCCTAACTCCAACCTCAACGCTAGGATGGAAAACCAGCCTAAGGTTGGGGATGGTCTCATGGAAATAGCAGTGGAGGCAGCCAAGTTGTGTCACTTTTGCGCTCCCCTTGGGATGCCTTGAACAGCTGCAGTGTGCCTGGAGCACAGGGCTTCCTGGTTTTAAAAGTCCTTTGCCCAAGCCTAACAGTAACCCTAGGAAGGTAAATCAGCCGGGTATTAGCGTTCTTCCTTAGGAAAAAGCTGTGAAAGCAGCCATGTTCTGGCACTTCTGCGCTCCCTTTGGGATGCCTTTGGCAGCTACAGTAAGCCTGGAACGCAGGGCTTCCTGGTTCAAAAAATCCTAGCCCTAGGCTGCACCCTAACCATAAACCTAGGCAGATAAATCAGCCCAGGTATAGTGATGGTGCCAAGGAAGAAGCTGTGAAAGCAGCCATGTTGTGGCACTTTTGCACTCCCTTTGGGATGCCTTTCACAGCTCCAGTGTGCCTGGAGTTCTGGGCTTCCTGATTTTAAAAATCCTAGCACAAGGCCTACCTAACCCCAACCCGACGACGAGAAAGGCAAATCAGCCAGGAATTAGGGATGTCCCCAAGGAAATAGCTGTGGAGGCAGGCATGTTGTGGTACTTTTGTGCTCTTCTTGGGTAGTCCTTCGCAGCTGCTGTCTGCTTGGAACTCAGGGCTTTCAGGTTAAAAGAACAGTAACCATAGGCCTAACTCAAACCTCAACACTAGGAAGGAAAATCAGCCTATGATTCGGGATGGTCTCATGGAAATAGCTGTGGAGGCAGCCAAGTTGTGTCACTTTTGCGCTCCCCTTGGGATGCCTTGAACAGCTGCAGTGTGCCTGGAGCACAGGGCTTCCTGGTTTTAAAAGTCCTTTGCCCAAGCCTAACAGTAACCCTAGGAAGGTAAATCAGCCGGGTATTAGGGTTCTTCCTAAGGAAAAAGCTGTGAAAGCAGCCATGTTGTGACACTTTTGCACTCCCTTTGGGATGCCTTTCACAGCTCCAGTGTGCCTGGAGGTCTGGGCTTCCTGATTTTAAAAATCCTAGCACAAGGCCTACCTAACCCCAACCCGACGACGAGAAAGGCAAATCAGCCAGGAATTAGGGATGTCCCCAAGGAAATAGCTGTGGAGGCAGGCATGTTGTGGTACTTTTGTGCTCTTCTTGGGTAGTCCTTCGCAGCTGCTGTGTTCTTGGAACTCAGGGCTTTCTGGTTGAAAGAACACTAACCCAAGGCCTAACACAAACCTCAACGCTAGGAATGAAAATCAGCCTATGGTTGGGGATGGTCTCATGGAAATAGCAGTGGAGGCAGCCAAGTTGTGTCACTTTTGCACTCCCGTTGGGATGCCTTGAACAGCTGCAGTGTGCCTGGAGCACAGGGCTTCCTGGTTTTAAAAGTCCTTGGCCCAAGCCTAACAGTAACCCTAGGAAGGTAAATCAGCCGGGTATTAGGGTTCTTCCTAAGGAAAAAGCTGTGAAAGCAGCCATGTTGTGGCACTTTTGCACTCCCTTTTGGATGCCTTTCACAGCTCCAGTGTGCCTGGAGGTCTGGGCTTCCTGATTTTAAAAATCCTAGCACAAGGCCTACCTAACCCCAACCCGACGACGAGAAAGGCAAATCAGCCAGGAATTAGGGATGTCCCCAAGGAAATAGCTGTGGAGGCAGGCATGTTGTGGTACTTTTGTGCTCTTCTTGGGTAGTCCTTCGCAGCTGCTGTGTTCTTGGAACTCAGGGCTTTCTGGTTAAAAGACTCTAACCCTAGGCCTAACTCAAACCTCAACGCTAGGAAGGAAAATCAGCCTATGGTTGGGGATGGTCTCATGGAAATAGCAGTGGAGGCAGCCAAGTTGTGTCACTTTTGCACTCCCGTTGGGATGCCTTGAACAGCTGCAGTGTGCCTGGAGCACAGGGCTTCCTGGTTTTCAAAGTCCTTGGCCCAAGCCTAACAGTAACCCTAGGAAGGTAAATCAGCCGGGTATTAGGGTTCTTCCTAAGGAAAAAGCTGTGAAAGCAGCCATGTTGTGGCACTTTTGCACTCCCTTTTGGATGCCTTTAACAGCTCCAGTGTGCCTGGAGGTCTGGGCTTCCTGATTTTCAAAATCCTAGCACAAGGCCTACCTAACCCCAAGCCGGCTGCGCGGCTTCTGCCGAAAGACGCCCGGCACCCTGCGAGAGCGGCAGCTTCGGGAAGGTGAAGAAGCAAGCTGTACAACACTGGGATTGTGTGCGCACCTTGCCATCTGATAGAAAACAGTACCTTTGCACTCTCCTGACTTTTCCAATCACAGGAACATTCGATTGGAAGCTGTTTTGGACAACTTTTCTTTTCTTCCTGCCAAACACTTGGCAGACATCCGTGCAACTTCTAGAACACGAGGGGAGATGTTTTCTGTGCTGGCACAGTTTTTCCTAGCCAGACATAGTGGAAAAGCTTGTTGCCGAGGTGTAGATGAGAAGAGGAGCTAAAGAGGAAGGTAGGATGCTCTCCGGAGGTAAGAGCCGCTGCCGGGCGTCTTTCGGCAGAAGCCGCGCTAAGGAGAGCGCTGTGAGCGGCACAATCGTCTTTGCGCGAAGAAGCCGCTTCTTGGGCTCCGGCAGCCGGCGAGAGCGGCAGCTTCGGGAAGGTGAAGAAGCAAGCTGTACAACACTGGGATTGTGTGCGCACCTTGCCAACTGATAGAAAACAGTACCTTTGCACTCTCCTGACTTTTCCAATCACAGGAACATTCGATTGGAAGCTGTTTTGGACAACTTTTCTTTTCTTCCTGCCAAACACTTGGCAGACATCCGTGCAACTTCTAGAACACGATGGGAGATGTTTTCTGTGCTGGCACAGTTTTTCCTAGCCAGACATAGTGGAAAAGCTTGTTGCCGAGGTGTAGATGAGAAGAGGAGCTAAAGAGGAAGGTAGGATGCTCTCCGGAGGTAAGAGCCGCTGCCGGGCGTCTTTCGGCAGAAGCCGCGCTAAGGAGAGCACTGTGAGCGGCACAATCGTCTTTGCGCGAAGAAGCCGCTTCTTGGGCTCCGGCAGCCGGCGAGAGCGGCAGCTTCGGGAAGGTGAAGAAGCAAGCTGTACAACACTGGGATTGTGTGCGCACCTTGCCAACTGATAGAAAACAGTACCTTTGCACTCTCCTGACTTTTCCAATCACAGGAACATTCGATTGGAAGCTGTTTTGGACAACTTTTCTTTTCTTCCTGCCAAACACTTGGCAGACATCCGTGCAACTTCTAGAACACGATGGGAGATGTTTTCTGTGCTGGCACAGTTTTTCCTAGCCAGACATAGTGGAAAAGCTTGTTGCCGAGGTGTAGATGAGAAGAGGAGCTAAAGAGGAAGGTAGGATGCTCTCCGGAGGTAAGAGCCGCTGCCGGGCGTCTTTCGGCAGAAGCCGCGCTAAGGAGAGCACTGTGAGCGGCACAATCGTCTTTGCGCGAAGAAGCCGCTTCTTGGGCTCCGGCAGCCGGCGAGAGCGGCAGCTTCGGGAAGGTGAAGAAGCAAGCTGTACAACACTGGGATTGTGTGCGCACCTTGCCAACTGATAGAAAACAGTACCTTTGCACTCTCCTGACTTTTCCAATCACAGGAACATTCGATTGGAAGCTGTTTTGGACAACTTTTCTTTTCTTCCTGCCAAACACTTGGCAGACATCCGTGCAACTTCTAGAACACGAGGGGAGATGTTTTCTGTGCTGGCACAGTTTTTCCTAGCCAGACATAGTGGAAAAGCTTGTTGCCGAGGTGTAGATGAGAAGAGGAGCTAAAGAGGAAGGTAGGATGCTCTCCGGAGGTAAGAGCCGCTGCCGGGCGTCTTTCGGCAGAAGCCGCGCTAAGGAGAGCACTGTGAGCGGCACAATCGTCTTTGCGCGAAGAAGCCGCTTCTTGGGCTCCGGCAGCCGGCGAGAGCGGCAGCTTCGGGAAGGTGAAGAAGCAAGCTGTACAACACTGGGATTGTGTGCGCACCTTGCCAACTGATAGAAAACAGTACCTTTGCACTCTCCTGACTTTTCCAATCACAGGAACATTCGATTGGAAGCTGTTTTGGACAACTTTTCTTTTCTTCCTGCCAAACACTTGGCAGACATCCGTGCAACTTCTAGAACACGATGGGAGATGTTTTCTGTGCTGGCACAGTTTTTCCTAGCCAGACATAGTGGAAAAGCTTGTTGCCGAGGTGTAGATGAGAAGAGGAGCTAAAGAGGAAGGTAGGATGCTCTCCGGAGGTAAGAGCCGCTGCCGGGCGTCTTTCGGCAGAAGCCGCGCTAAGGAGAGCACTGTGAGCGGCACAATCGTCTTTGCGCGAAGAAGCCGCTTCTTGGGCTCCGGCAGCCGGCGAGAGCGGCAGCTTCGGGAAGGTGAAGAAGCAAGCTGTACAACACTGGGATTGTGTGCGCACCTTGCCAACTGATAGAAAACAGTACCTTTGCACTCTCCTGACTTTTCCAATCACAGGAACATTCGATTGGAAGCTGTTTTGGACAACTTTTCTTTTCTTCCTGCCAAACACTTGGCAGACATCCGTGCAACTTCTAGAACACGATGGGAGATGTTTTCTGTGCTGGCACAGTTTTTCCTAGCCAGACATAGTGGAAAAGCTTGTTGCCGAGGTGTAGATGAGAAGAGGAGCTAAAGAGGAAGGTAGGATGCTCTCCGGAGGTAAGAGCCGCTGCCGGGCGTCTTTCGGCAGAAGCCGCGCTAAGGAGAGCACTGTGAGCGGCACAATCGTCTTTGCGCGAAGAAGCCGCTTCTTGGGCTCCGGCAGCCGGCGAGAGCGGCAGCTTCGGGAAGGTGAAGAAGCAAGCTGTACCACACTGGGATTGTGTGCGCACCTTGCCAACTGATAGAAAACAGTACCTTTGCACTCTCCTGACTTTTCCAATCACAGGAACATTCGATTGGAAGCTGTTTTGGACAACTTTTCTTTTCTTCCTGCCAAACACTTGGCAGACATCCGTGCAACTTCTAGAACACGATGGGAGATGTTTTCTGTGCTGGCACAGTTTTTCCTAGCCAGACATAGTGGAAAAGCTTGTTGCCGAGGTGTAGATGAGAAGAGGAGCTAAAGAGGAAGGTAGGATGCTCTCCGGAGGTAAGAGCCGCTGCCGGGCGTCTTTCGGCAGAAGCCGCGCTAAGGAGAGCACTGTGAGCGGCACAATCGTCTTTGCGCGAAGAAGCCGCTTCTTGGACTCCGGCAGCCGGCGAGAGCGGCAGCTTCGGGAAGGTGAAGAAGCAAGCTGTACAACACTGGGATTGTGTGCGCACCTTGCCAACTGATAGAAAACAGTACCTTTGCACTCTCCTGACTTTTCCAATCACAGGAACATTCGATTGGAAGCTGTTTTGGACAACTTTTCTTTTCTTCCTGCCAAACACTTGGCAGACATCCGTGCAACTTCTAGAACACGAGGGGAGATGTTTTCTGTGCTGGCACAGTTTTTCCTAGCCAGACATAGTGGAAAAGCTTGTTGCCGAGGTGTAGATGAGAAGAGGAGCTAAAGAGGAAGGTAGGATGCTCTCCGGAGGTAAGAGCCGCTGCCGGGCGTCTTTCGGCAGAAGCCGCGCTAAGGAGAGCACTGTGAGCGGCACAATCGTCTTTGCGCGAAGAAGCCGCTTCTTGGGCTCCGGCAGCCGGCGAGAGCGGCAGCTTCGGGAAGGTGAAGAAGCAAGCTGTACAACACTGGGATTGTGTGCGCACCTTGCCAACTGATAGAAAACAGTACCTTTGCACTCTCCTGACTTTTCCAATCACAGGAACATTCGATTGGAAGCTGTTTTGGACAACTTTTCTTTTCTTCCTGCCAAACACTTGGCAGACATCCGTGCAACTTCTAGAACACGAGGGGAGATGTTTTCTGTGCTGGCACAGTTTTTCCTAGCCAGACATAGTGGAAAAGCTTGTTGCCGAGGTGTAGATGAGAAGAGGAGCTAAAGAGGAAGGTAGGATGCTCTCCGGAGGTAAGAGCCGCTGCCGGGCGTCTTTCGGCAGAAGCCGCGCTAAGGAGAGCACTGTGAGCGGCACAATCGTCTTTGCGCGAAGAAGCCGCTTCTTGGGCTCCGGCAGCCGGCGAGAGCGGCAGCTTCGGGAAGGTGAAGAAGCAAGCTGTACAACACTGGGATTGTGTGCGCACCTTGCCAACTGATAGAAAACAGTACCTTTGCACTCTCCTGACTTTTCCAATCACAGGAACATTCGATTGGAAGCTGTTTTGGACAACTTTTCTTTTCTTCCTGCCAAACACTTGGCAGACATCCGTGCAACTTCTAGAACACGATGGGAGATGTTTTCTGTGCTGGCACAGTTTTTCCTAGCCAGACATAGTGGAAAAGCTTGTTGCCGAGGTGTAGATGAGAAGAGGAGCTAAAGAGGAAGGTAGGATGCTCTCCGGAGGTAAGAGCCGCTGCCGGGCGTCTTTCGGCAGAAGCCGCGCTAAGGAGAGCACTGTGAGCGGCACAATCGTCTTTGCGCGAAGAAGCCGCTTCTTGGGCTCCGGCAGCCGGCGAGAGCGGCAGCTTCGGGAAGGTGAAGAAGCAAGCTGTACAACACTGGGATTGTGTGCGCACCTTGCCAACTGATAGAAAACAGTACCTTTGCACTCTCCTGACTTTTCCAATCACAGGAACATTCGATTGGAAGCTGTTTTGGACAACTTTTCTTTTCTTCCTGCCAAACACTTGGCAGACATCCGTGCAACTTCTAGAACACGATGGGAGATGTTTTCTGTGCTGGCACAGTTTTTCCTAGCCAGACATAGTGGAAAAGCTTGTTGCCGAGGTGTAGATGAGAAGAGGAGCTAAAGAGGAAGGTAGGATGCTCTCCGGAGGTAAGAGCCGCTGCCGGGCGTCTTTCGGCAGAAGCCGCGCTAAGGAGAGCACTGTGAGCGGCACAATCGTCTTTGCGCGAAGAAGCCACTTCTTGGGCTCCGGCAGCCGGCGAGAGCGGCAGCTTCGGGAAGGTGAAGAAGCAAGCTGTACAACACTGGGATTGTGTGCGCACCTTGCCAACTGATAGAAAACAGTACCTTTGCACTCTCCTGACTTTTCCAATCACAGGAACATTCGATTGGAAGCTGTTTTGGACAACTTTTCTTTTCTTCCTGCCAAACACTTGGCAGACATCCGTGCAACTTCTAGAACACGAGGGGAGATGTTTTCTGTGCTGGCACAGTTTTTCCTAGCCAGACATAGTGGAAAAGCTTGTTGCCGAGGTGTAGATGAGAAGAGGAGCTAAAGAGGAAGGTAGGATGCTCTCCGGAGGTAAGAGCCGCTGCCGGGCGTCTTTCGGCAGAAGCCGCGCTAAGGAGAGCACTGTGAGCGGCACAATCGTCTTTGCGCGAAGAAGCCGCTTCTTGGGCTCCGGCAGCCGGCGAGAGCGGCAGCTTCGGGAAGGTGAAGAAGCAAGCTGTACAACACTGGGATTGTGTGCGCACCTTGCCAACTGATAGAAAACAGTACCTTTGCACTCTTCTGACTTTTCCAATCACAGGAACATTCGATTGGAAGCTGTTTCGGACAACTTTTCTTTTCTTCCTGCCAAACACTTGGCAGACATCCGTGCAACTTCTAGAACACGATGGGAGATGTTTTCTGTGCTGGCACAGTTTTTCCTAGCCAGACATAGTGGAAAAGCTTATTGCCGAGGTGTAGATGAGAAGAGGAGCTAAAGAGGAAGGTAGGATGCTCTCCGGAGGTAAGAGCCGCTGCCGGGCGTCTTTCGGCAGAAGCCGCGCTAAGGAGAGCACTGTGAGCGGCACAATCGTCTTTGCGCGAAGAAGCCGCTTCTTGGGCTCCGGCAGCCGGCGAGAGCGGCAGCTTCGGGAAGGTGAAGAAGCAAGCTGTACCACACTGGGATTGTGTGCGCACCTTGCCAACTGATAGAAAACAGTACCTTTGCACTCTCCTGACTTTTCCAATCACAGGAACATTCGATTGGAAGCTGTTTTGGACAACTTTTCTTTTCTTCCTGCCAAACACTTGGCAGACATCCGTGCAACTTCTAGAACACGAGGGGAGATGTTTTCTGTGCTGGCACAGTTTTTCCTAGCCAGACATAGTGGAAAAGCTTGTTGCCGAGGTGTAGATGAGAAGAGGAGCTAAAGAGGAAGGTAGGATGCTCTCCGGAGGTAAGAGCCGCTGCCGGGCGTCTTTCGGCAGAAGCCGCGCTAAGGAGAGCACTGTGAGCGGCACAATCGTCTTTGCGCGAAGAAGCCGCTTCTTGGGCTCCGGCAGCCGGCGAGAGCGGCAGCTTCGGGAAGGTGAAGAAGCAAGCTGTACCACACTGGGATTGTGTGCGCACCTTGCCAACTGATAGAAAACAGTACCTTTGCACTCTCCTGACTTTTCCAATCACAGGAACATTCGATTGGAAGCTGTTTTGGACAACTTTTCTTTTCTTCCTGCCAAACACTTGGCAGACATCCGTGCAACTTCTAGAACACGATGGGAGATGTTTTCTGTGCTGGCACAGTTTTTCCTAGCCAGACATAGTGGAAAAGCTTGTTGCCGAGGTGTAGATGAGAAGAGGAGCTAAAGAGGAAGGTAGGATGCTCTCCGGAGGTAAGAGCCGCTGCCGGGCGTCTTTCGGCAGAAGCCGCGCTAAGGAGAGCACTGTGAGCGGCACAATCGTCTTTGCGCGAAGAAGCCGCTTCTTGGGCTCCGGCAGCCGGCGAGAGCGGCAGCTTCGGGAAGGTGAAGAAGCAAGCTGTACAACACTGGGATTGTGTGCGCACCTTGCCAACTGATAGAAAACAGTACCTTTGCACTCTCCTGACTTTTCCAATCACAGGAACATTCGATTGGAAGCTGTTTTGGACAACTTTTCTTTTCTTCCTGCCAAACACTTGGCAGACATCCGTGCAACTTCTAGAACACGAGGGGAGATGTTTTCTGTGCTGGCACAGTTTTTCCTAGCCAGACATAGTGGAAAAGCTTGTTGCCGAGGTGTAGATGAGAAGAGGAGCTAAAGAGGAAGGTAGGATGCTCTCCGGAGGTAAGAGCCGCTGCCGGGCGTCTTTCGGCAGAAGCCGCGCTAAGGAGAGCACTGTGAGCGGCACAATCGTCTTTGCGCGAAGAAGCCGCTTCTTGGGCTCCGGCAGCCGGCGAGAGCGGCAGCTTCGGGAAGGTGAAGAAGCAAGCTGTACAACACTGGGATTGTGTGCGCACCTTGCCAACTGATAGAAAACAGTACCTTTGCACTCTCCTGACTTTTCCAATCACAGGAACATTCGATTGGAAGCTGTTTTGGACAACTTTTCTTTTCTTCCTGCCAAACACTTGGCAGACATCCGTGCAACTTCTAGAACACGATGGGAGATGTTTTCTGTGCTGGCACAGTTTTTCCTAGCCAGACATAGTGGAAAAGCTTATTGCCGAGGTGTAGATGAGAAGAGGAGCTAAAGAGGAAGGTAGGATGCTCTCCGGAGGTAAGAGCCGCTGCCGGGCGTCTTTCGGCAGAAGCCGCGCTAAGGAGAGCACTGTGAGCGGCACAATCGTCTTTGCGCGAAGAAGCCGCTTCTTGGGCTCCGGCAGCCGGCGAGAGCGGCAGCTTCGGGAAGGTGAAGAAGCAAGCTGTACAACACTGGGATTGTGTGCGCACCTTGCCAACTGATAGAAAACAGTACCTTTGCACTCTCCTGACTTTTCCAATCACAGGAACATTCGATTGGAAGCTGTTTTGGACAACTTTTCTTTTCTTCCTGCCAAACACTTGGCAGACATCCGTGCAACTTCTAGAACACGATGGGAGATGTTTTCTGTGCTGGCACAGTTTTTCCTAGCCAGACATAGTGGAAAAGCTTGTTGCCGAGGTGTAGATGAGAAGAGGAGCTAAAGAGGAAGGTAGGATGCTCTCCGGAGGTAAGAGCCGCTGCCGGGCGTCTTTCGGCAGAAGCCGCGCTAAGGAGAGCACTGTGAGCGGCACAATCGTCTTTGCGCGAAGAAGCCGCTTCTTGGGCTCCGGCAGCCGGCGAGAGCGGCAGCTTCGGGAAGGTGAAGAAGCAAGCTGTACAACACTGGGATTGTGTGCGCACCTTGCCAACTGATAGAAAACAGTACCTTTGCACTCTCCTGACTTTTCCAATCACAGGAACATTCGATTGGAAGCTGTTTTGGACAACTTTTCTTTTCTTCCTGCCAAACACTTGGCAGACATCCGTGCAACTTCTAGAACACGAGGGGAGATGTTTTCTGTGCTGGCACAGTTTTTCCTAGCCAGACATAGTGGAAAAGCTTGTTGCCGAGGTGTAGATGAGAAGAGGAGCTAAAGAGGAAGGTAGGATGCTCTCCGGAGGTAAGAGCCGCTGCCGGGCGTCTTTCGGCAGAAGCCGCGCTAAGGAGAGCACTGTGAGCGGCACAATCGTCTTTGCGCGAAGAAGCCGCTTCTTGGGCTCCGGCAGCCGGCGAGAGCGGCAGCTTCGGGAAGGTGAAGAAGCAAGCTGTACCACACTGGGATTGTGTGCGCACCTTGCCAACTGATAGAAAACAGTACCTTTGCACTCTCCTGACTTTTCCAATCACAGGAACATTCGATTGGAAGCTGTTTTGGACAACTTTTCTTTTCTTCCTGCCAAACACTTGGCAGACATCCGTGCAACTTCTAGAACACGAGGGGAGATGTTTTCTGTGCTGGCACAGTTTTTCCTAGCCATACATAGTGGAAAAGCTTTTTGCCGAGGTGTAGATGAGAAGAGGAGCTAAAGACGAAGGTAGGATGCTCTCCGGAGGTAAGAGCCGCTGCCGGGCGTCTTTCGGCAGAAGCCGCGCTAAGGAGAGCACTGTGAGCGGCACAATCGTCTTTGCGCGAAGAAGCCGCTTCTTGGGCTCCGGCAGCCGGCGAGAGCGGCAGCTTCGGGAAGGTGAAGAAGCAAGCTGTACAACACTGGGATTGTGTGCGCACCTTGCCAACTGATAGAAAACAGTACCTTTGCACTCTCCTGACTTTTCCAATCACAGGAACATTCGATTGGAAGCTGTTTTGGACAACTTTTCTTTTCTTCCTGCCAAACACTTGGCAGACATCCGTGCAACTTCTAGAACACGAGGGGAGATGTTTTCTGTGCTGGCACAGTTTTTCCTAGCCAGACATAGTGGAAAAGCTTTTTGCCGAGGTGTAGATGAGAAGAGGAGCTAAAGAGGAAGGTAGGATGCTCTCCGGAGGTAAGAGCCGCTGCCGGGCGTCTTTCGGCAGAAGCCGCGCTAAGGAGAGCACTGTGAGCGGCACAATCGTCTTTGCGCGAAGAAGCCGCTTCTTGGGCTCCGGCAGCCGGCGAGAGCGGCAGCTTCGGGAAGGTGAAGAAGCAAGCTGTACAACACTGGGATTGTGTGCGCACCTTGCCAACTGATAGAAAACAGTACCTTTGCACTCTCCTGACTTTTCCAATCACAGGAACATTCGATTGGAAGCTGTTTTGGACAACTTTTCTTTTCTTCCTGCCAAACACTTGGCAGACATCCGTGCAACTTCTAGAACACGAGGGGAGATGTTTTCTGTGCTGGCACAGTTTTTCCTAGCCAGACATAGTGGAAAAGCTTGTTGCCGAGGTGTAGATGAGAAGAGGAGCTAAAGAGGAAGGTAGGATGCTCTCCGGAGGTAAGAGCCGCTGCCGGGCGTCTTTCGGCAGAAGCCGCGCTAAGGAGAGCACTGTGAGCGGCACAATCGTCTTTGCGCGAAGAAGCCGCTTCTTGGGCTCCGGCAGCCGGCGAGAGCGGCAGCTTCGGGAAGGTGAAGAAGCAAGCTGTACCACACTGGGATTGTGTGCGCACCTTGCCAACTGATAGAAAACAGTACCTTTGCACTCTCCTGACTTTTCCAATCACAGGAACATTCGATTGGAAGCTGTTTTGGACAACTTTTCTTTTCTTCCTGCCAAACACTTGGCAGACATCCGTGCAACTTCTAGAACACGATGGGAGATGTTTTCTGTGCTGGCACAGTTTTTCCTAGCCAGACATAGTGGAAAAGCTTATTGCCGAGGTGTAGATGAGAAGAGGAGCTAAAGAGGAAGGTAGGATGCTCTCCGGAGGTAAGAGCCGCTGCCGGGCGTCTTTCGGCAGAAGCCGCGCTAAGGAGAGCACTGTGAGCGGCACAATCGTCTTTGCGCGAAGAAGCCGCTTCTTGGGCTCCGGCAGCCGGCGAGAGCGGCAGCTTCGGGAAGGTGAAGAAGCAAGCTGTACAACACTGGGATTGTGTGCGCACCTTGCCAACTGATAGAAAACAGTACCTTTGCACTCTTCTGACTTTTCCAATCACAGGAACATTCGATTGGAAGCTGTTTCGGACAACTTTTCTTTTCTTCCTGCCAAACACTTGGCAGACATCCGTGCAACTTCTAGAACACGATGGGAGATGTTTTCTGTGCTGGCACAGTTTTTCCTAGCCAGACATAGTGGAAAAGCTTATTGCCGAGGTGTAGATGAGAAGAGGAGCTAAAGAGGAAGGTAGGATGCTCTCCGGAGGTAAGAGCCGCTGCCGGGCGTCTTTCGGCAGAAGCCGCGCTAAGGAGAGCACTGTGAGCGGCACAATCGTCTTTGCGCGAAGAAGCCGCTTCTTGGGCTCCGGCAGCCGGCGAGAGCGGCAGCTTCGGGAAGGTGAAGAAGCAAGCTGTACAACACTGGGATTGTGTGCGCACCTTGCCAACTGATAGAAAACAGTACCTTTGCACTCTCCTGACTTTTCCAATCACAGGAACATTCGATTGGAAGCTGTTTTGGACAACTTTTCTTTTCTTCCTGCCAAACACTTGGCAGACATCCGTGCAACTTCTAGAACACGAGGGGAGATGTTTTCTGTGCTGGCACAGTTTTTCCTAGCCAGACATAGTGGAAAAGCTTGTTGCCGAGGTGTAGATGAGAAGAGGAGCTAAAGAGGAAGGTAGGATGCTCTCCGGAGGTAAGAGCCGCTGCCGGGCGTCTTTCGGCAGAAGCCGCGCTAAGGAGAGCACTGTGAGCGGCACAATCGTCTTTGCGCGAAGAAGCCGCTTCTTGGGCTCCGGCAGCCGGCGAGAGCGGCAGCTTCGGGAAGGTGAAGAAGCAAGCTGTACAACACTGGGATTGTGTGCGCACCTTGCCAACTGATAGAAAACAGTACCTTTGCACTCTCCTGACTTTTCCAATCACAGGAACATTCGATTGGAAGCTGTTTTGGACAACTTTTCTTTTCTTCCTGCCAAACACTTGGCAGACATCCGTGCAACTTCTAGAACACGAGGGGAGATGTTTTCTGTGCTGGCACAGTTTTTCCTAGCCAGACATAGTGGAAAAGCTTGTTGCCGAGGTGTAGATGAGAAGAGGAGCTAAAGAGGAAGGTAGGATGCTCTCCGGAGGTAAGAGCCGCTGCCGGGCGTCTTTCGGCAGAAGCCGCGCTAAGGAGAGCACTGTGAGCGGCACAATCGTCTTTGCGCGAAGAAGCCGCTTCTTGGGCTCCGGCAGCCGGCGAGAGCGGCAGCTTCGGGAAGGTGAAGAAGCAAGCTGTACCACACTGGGATTGTGTGCGCACCTTGCCAACTGATAGAAAACAGTACCTTTGCACTCTCCTGACTTTTCCAATCACAGGAACATTCGATTGGAAGCTGTTTTGGACAACTTTTCTTTTCTTCCTGCCAAACACTTGGCAGACATCCGTGCAACTTCTAGAACACGATGGGAGATGTTTTCTGTGCTGGCACAGTTTTTCCTAGCCAGACATAGTGGAAAAGCTTGTTGCCGAGGTGTAGATGAGAAGAGGAGCTAAAGAGGAAGGTAGGATGCTCTCCGGAGGTAAGAGCCGCTGCCGGGCGTCTTTCGGCAGAAGCCGCGCTAAGGAGAGCACTGTGAGCGGCACAATCGTCTTTGCGCGAAGAAGCCGCTTCTTGGGCTCCGGCAGCCGGCGAGAGCGGCAGCTTCGGGAAGGTGAAGAAGCAAGCTGTACAACACTGGGATTGTGTGCGCACCTTGCCAACTGATAGAAAACAGTACCTTTGCACTCTCCTGACTTTTCCAATCACAGGAACATTCGATTGGAAGCTGTTTTGGACAACTTTTCTTTTCTTCCTGCCAAACACTTGGCAGACATCCGTGCAACTTCTAGAACACGAGGGGAGATGTTTTCTGTGCTGGCACAGTTTTTCCTAGCCAGACATAGTGGAAAAGCTTGTTGCCGAGGTGTAGATGAGAAGAGGAGCTAAAGAGGAAGGTAGGATGCTCTCCGGAGGTAAGAGCCGCTGCCGGGCGTCTTTCGGCAGAAGCCGCGCTAAGGAGAGCACTGTGAGCGGCACAATCGTCTTTGCGCGAAGAAGCCGCTTCTTGGGCTCCGGCAGCCGGCGAGAGCGGCAGCTTCGGGAAGGTGAAGAAGCAAGCTGTACAACACTGGGATTGTGTGCGCACCTTGCCAACTGATAGAAAACAGTACCTTTGCACTCTCCTGACTTTTCCAATCACAGGAACATTCGATTGGAAGCTGTTTTGGACAACTTTTCTTTTCTTCCTGCCAAACACTTGGCAGACATCCGTGCAACTTCTAGAACACGATGGGAGATGTTTTCTGTGCTGGCACAGTTTTTCCTAGCCAGACATAGTGGAAAAGCTTATTGCCGAGGTGTAGATGAGAAGAGGAGCTAAAGAGGAAGGTAGGATGCTCTCCGGAGGTAAGAGCCGCTGCCGGGCGTCTTTCGGCAGAAGCCGCGCTAAGGAGAGCACTGTGAGCGGCACAATCGTCTTTGCGCGAAGAAGCCGCTTCTTGGGCTCCGGCAGCCGGCGAGAGCGGCAGCTTCGGGAAGGTGAAGAAGCAAGCTGTACAACACTGGGATTGTGTGCGCACCTTGCCAACTGATAGAAAACAGTACCTTTGCACTCTCCTGACTTTTCCAATCACAGGAACATTCGATTGGAAGCTGTTTTGGACAACTTTTCTTTTCTTCCTGCCAAACACTTGGCAGACATCCGTGCAACTTCTAGAACACGATGGGAGATGTTTTCTGTGCTGGCACAGTTTTTTCCTAGCCAGACATAGTGGAAAAGCTTGTTGCCGAGGTGTAGATGAGAAGAGGAGCTAAAGAGGAAGGTAGGATGCTCTCCGGAGGTAAGAGCCGCTGCCGGGCGTCTTTCGGCAGAAGCCGCGCTAAGGAGAGCACTGTGAGCGGCACAATCGTCTTTGCGCGAAGAAGCCGCTTCTTGGGCTCCGGCAGCCGGCGAGAGCGGCAGCTTCGGGAAGGTGAAGAAGCAAGCTGTACAACACTGGGATTGTGTGCGCACCTTGCCAACTGATAGAAAACAGTACCTTTGCACTCTCCTGACTTTTCCAATCACAGGAACATTCGATTGGAAGCTGTTTTGGACAACTTTTCTTTTCTTCCTGCCAAACACTTGGCAGACATCCGTGCAACTTCTAGAACACGAGGGGAGATGTTTTCTGTGCTGGCACAGTTTTTCCTAGCCAGACATAGTGGAAAAGCTTGTTGCCGAGGTGTAGATGAGAAGAGGAGCTAAAGAGGAAGGTAGGATGCTCTCCGGAGGTAAGAGCCGCTGCCGGGCGTCTTTCGGCAGAAGCCGCGCTAAGGAGAGCACTGTGAGCGGCACAATCGTCTTTGCGCGAAGAAGCCGCTTCTTGGGCTCCGGCAGCCGGCGAGAGCGGCAGCTTCGGGAAGGTGAAGAAGCAAGCTGTACCACACTGGGATTGTGTGCGCACCTTGCCAACTGATAGAAAACAGTACCTTTGCACTCTCCTGACTTTTCCAATCACAGGAACATTCGATTGGAAGCTGTTTTGGACAACTTTTCTTTTCTTCCTGCCAAACACTTGGCAGACATCCGTGCAACTTCTAGAACACGAGGGGAGATGTTTTCTGTGCTGGCACAGTTTTTCCTAGCCATACATAGTGGAAAAGCTTTTTGCCGAGGTGTAGATGAGAAGAGGAGCTAAAGACGAAGGTAGGATGCTCTCCGGAGGTAAGAGCCGCTGCCGGGCGTCTTTCGGCAGAAGCCGCGCTAAGGAGAGCACTGTGAGCGGCACAATCGTCTTTGCGCGAAGAAGCCGCTTCTTGGGCTCCGGCAGCCGGCGAGAGCGGCAGCTTCGGGAAGGTGAAGAAGCAAGCTGTACAACACTGGGATTGTGTGCGCACCTTGCCAACTGATAGAAAACAGTACCTTTGCACTCTCCTGACTTTTCCAATCACAGGAACATTCGATTGGAAGCTGTTTTGGACAACTTTTCTTTTCTTCCTGCCAAACACTTGGCAGACATCCGTGCAACTTCTAGAACACGAGGGGAGATGTTTTCTGTGCTGGCACAGTTTTTCCTAGCCATACATAGTGGAAAAGCTTTTTGCCGAGGTGTAGATGAGAAGAGGAGCTAAAGAGGAAGGTAGGATGCTCTCCGGAGGTAAGAGCCGCTGCCGGGCGTCTTTCGGCAGAAGCCGCGCTAAGGAGAGCACTGTGAGCGGCACAATCGTCTTTGCGCGAAGAAGCCGCTTCTTGGGCTCCGGCAGCCGGCGAGAGCGGCAGCTTCGGGAAGGTGAAGAAGCAAGCTGTACAACACTGGGATTGTGTGCGCACCTTGCCAACTGATAGAAAACAGTACCTTTGCACTCTCCTGACTTTTCCAATCACAGGAACATTCGATTGGAAGCTGTTTTGGACAACTTTTCTTTTCTTCCTGCCAAACACTTGGCAGACATCCGTGCAACTTCTAGAACACGAGGGGAGATGTTTTCTGTGCTGGCACAGTTTTTCCTAGCCAGACATAGTGGAAAAGCTTGTTGCCGAGGTGTAGATGAGAAGAGGAGCTAAAGAGGAAGGTAGGATGCTCTCCGGAGGTAAGAGCCGCTGCCGGGCGTCTTTCGGCAGAAGCCGCGCTAAGGAGAGCACTGTGAGCGGCACAATCGTCTTTGCGCGAAGAAGCCGCTTCTTGGGCTCCGGCAGCCGGCGAGAGCGGCAGCTTCGGGAAGGTGAAGAAGCAAGCTGTACCACACTGGGATTGTGTGCGCACCTTGCCAACTGATAGAAAACAGTACCTTTGCACTCTCCTGACTTTTCCAATCACAGGAACATTCGATTGGAAGCTGTTTTGGACAACTTTTCTTTTCTTCCTGCCAAACACTTGGCAGACATCCGTGCAACTTCTAGAACACGATGGGAGATGTTTTCTGTGCTGGCACAGTTTTTCCTAGCCAGACATAGTGGAAAAGCTTATTGCCGAGGTGTAGATGAGAAGAGGAGCTAAAGAGGAAGGTAGGATGCTCTCCGGAGGTAAGAGCCGCTGCCGGGCGTCTTTCGGCAGAAGCCGCGCTAAGGAGAGCACTGTGAGCGGCACAATCGTCTTTGCGCGAAGAAGCCGCTTCTTGGGCTCCGGCAGCCGGCGAGAGCGGCAGCTTCGGGAAGGTGAAGAAGCAAGCTGTACCACACTGGGATTGTGTGCGCACCTTGCCAACTGATAGAAAACAGTACCTTTGCACTCTCCTGACTTTTCCAATCACAGGAACATTCGATTGGAAGCTGTTTTGGACAACTTTTCTTTTCTTCCTGCCAAACACTTGGCAGACATCCGTGCAACTTCTAGAACACGAGGGGAGATGTTTTCTGTGCTGGCACAGTTTTTCCTAGCCAGACATAGTGGAAAAGCTTGTTGCCGAGGTGTAGATGAGAAGAGGAGCTAAAGAGGAAGGTAGGATGCTCTCCGGAGGTAAGAGCCGCTGCCGGGCGTCTTTCGGCAGAAGCCGCGCTAAGGAGAGCACTGTGAGCGGCACAATCGTCTTTGCGCGAAGAAGCCGCTTCTTGGGCTCCGGCAGCCGGCGAGAGCGGCAGCTTCGGGAAGGTGAAGAAGCAAGCTGTACCACACTGGGATTGTGTGCGCACCTTGCCAACTGATAGAAAACAGTACCTTTGCACTCTCCTGACTTTTCCAATCACAGGAACATTCGATTGGAAGCTGTTTTGGACAACTTTTCTTTTCTTCCTGCCAAACACTTGGCAGACATCCGTGCAACTTCTAGAACACGATGGGAGATGTTTTCTGTGCTGGCACAGTTTTTCCTAGCCAGACATAGTGGAAAAGCTTGTTGCCGAGGTGTAGATGAGAAGAGGAGCTAAAGAGGAAGGTAGGATGCTCTCCGGAGGTAAGAGCCGCTGCCGGGCGTCTTTCGGCAGAAGCCGCGCTAAGGAGAGCACTGTGAGCGGCACAATCGTCTTTGCGCGAAGAAGCCGCTTCTTGGGCTCCGGCAGCCGGCGAGAGCGGCAGCTTCGGGAAGGTGAAGAAGCAAGCTGTACAACACTGGGATTGTGTGCGCACCTTGCCAACTGATAGAAAACAGTACCTTTGCACTCTCCTGACTTTTCCAATCACAGGAACATTCGATTGGAAGCTGTTTTGGACAACTTTTCTTTTCTTCCTGCCAAACACTTGGCAGACATCCGTGCAACTTCTAGAACACGAGGGGAGATGTTTTCTGTGCTGGCACAGTTTTTCCTAGCCAGACATAGTGGAAAAGCTTGTTGCCGAGGTGTAGATGAGAAGAGGAGCTAAAGAGGAAGGTAGGATGCTCTCCGGAGGTAAGAGCCGCTGCCGGGCGTCTTTCGGCAGAAGCCGCGCTAAGGAGAGCACTGTGAGCGGCACAATCGTCTTTGCGCGAAGAAGCCGCTTCTTGGGCTCCGGCAGCCGGCGAGAGCGGCAGCTTCGGGAAGGTGAAGAAGCAAGCTGTACCACACTGGGATTGTGTGCGCACCTTGCCAACTGATAGAAAACAGTACCTTTGCACTCTCCTGACTTTTCCAATCACAGGAACATTCGATTGGAAGCTGTTTTGGACAACTTTTCTTTTCTTCCTGCCAAACACTTGGCAGACATCCGTGCAACTTCTAGAACACGATGGGAGATGTTTTCTGTGCTGGCACAGTTTTTCCTAGCCAGACATAGTGGAAAAGCTTGTTGCCGAGGTGTAGATGAGAAGAGGAGCTAAAGAGGAAGGTAGGATGCTCTCCGGAGGTAAGAGCCGCTGCCGGGCGTCTTTCGGCAGAAGCCGCGCTAAGGAGAGCACTGTGAGCGGCACAATCGTCTTTGCGCGAAGAAGCCGCTTCTTGGGCTCCGGCAGCCGGCGAGAGCGGCAGCTTCGGGAAGGTGAAGAAGCAAGCTGTACCACACTGGGATTGTGTGCGCACCTTGCCAACTGATAGAAAACAGTACCTTTGCACTCTCCTGACTTTTCCAATCACAGGAACATTCGATTGGAAGCTGTTTTGGACAACTTTTCTTCCTGCCAAACACTTGGCAGACATCCGTGCAACTTCTAGAACACGAGGGGAGATGTTTTCTGTGCTGGCACAGTTTTTCCTAGCCAGACATAGTGGAAAAGCTTGTTGCCGAGGTGTAGATGAGAAGAGGAGCTAAAGAGGAAGGTAGGATGCTCTCCGGAGGTAAGAGCCGCTGCCGGGCGTCTTTCGGCAGAAGCCGCGCTAGGGAGAGCACTGTGAGCGGCACAATCGTCTTTGCGCGAAGAAGCCGCTTCTTGGGCTCCGGCAGCCGGCGAGAGCGGCAGCTTCGGGAAGGTGAAGAAGCAAGCTGTACAACACTGGGATTGTGTGCGCACCTTGCCAACTGATAGAAAACAGTACCTTTGCACTCTCCTGACTTTTCCAATCACAGGAACATTCGATTGGAAGCTGTTTTGGACAACTTTTCTTTTCTTCCTGCCAAACACTTGGCAGACATCCGTGCAACTTCTAGAACACGATGGGAGATGTTTTCTGTGCTGGCACAGTTTTTCCTAGCCAGACATAGTGGAAAAGCTTATTGCCGAGGTGTAGATGAGAAGAGGAGCTAAAGAGGAAGGTAGGATGCTCTCCGGAGGTAAGAGCCGCTGCCGGGCGTCTTTCGGCAGAAGCCGCGCTAAGGAGAGCACTGTGAGCGGCACAATCGTCTTTGCGCGAAGAAGCCGCTTCTTGGGCTCCGGCAGCCGGCGAGAGCGGCAGCTTCGGGAAGGTGAAGAAGCAAGCTGTACAACACTGGGATTGTGTGCGCACCTTGCCAACTGATAGAAAACAGTACCTTTGCACTCTCCTGACTTTTCCAATCACAGGAACATTCGATTGGAAGCTGTTTTGGACAACTTTTCTTTTCTTCCTGCCAAACACTTGGCAGACATCCGTGCAACTTCTAGAACACGATGGGAGATGTTTTCTGTGCTGGCACAGTTTTTCCTAGCCAGACATAGTGGAAAAGCTTGTTGCCGAGGTGTAGATGAGAAGAGGAGCTAAAGAGGAAGGTAGGATGCTCTCCGGAGGTAAGAGCCGCTGCCGGGCGTCTTTCGGCAGAAGCCGCGCTAAGGAGAGCACTGTGAGCGGCACAATCGTCTTTGCGCGAAGAAGCCGCTTCTTGGGCTCCGGCAGCCGGCGAGAGCGGCAGCTTCGGGAAGGTGAAGAAGCAAGCTGTACCACACTGGGATTGTGTGCGCACCTTGCCAACTGATAGAAAACAGTACCTTTGCACTCTCCTGACTTTTCCAATCACAGGAACATTCGATTGGAAGCTGTTTTGGACAACTTTTCTTTTCTTCCTGCCAAACACTTGGCAGACATCCGTGCAACTTCTAGAACACGAGGGGAGATGTTTTCTGTGCTGGCACAGTTTTTCCTAGCCATACATAGTGGAAAAGCTTTTTGCCGAGGTGTAGATGAGAAGAGGAGCTAAAGAGGAAGGTAGGATGCTCTCCGGAGGTAAGAGCCGCTGCCGGGCGTCTTTCGGCAGAAGCCGCGCTAAGGAGAGCACTGTGAGCGGCACAATCGTCTTTGCGCGAAGAAGCCGCTTCTTGGGCTCCGGCAGCCGGCGAGAGCGGCAGCTTCGGGAAGGTGAAGAAGCAAGCTGTACAACACTGGGATTGTGTGCGCACCTTGCCAACTGATAGAAAACAGTACCTTTGCACTCTCCTGACTTTTCCAATCACAGGAACATTCGATTGGAAGCTGTTTTGGACAACTTTTCTTTTCTTCCTGCCAAACACTTGGCAGACATCCGTGCAACTTCTAGAACACGAGGGGAGATGTTTTCTGTGCTGGCACAGTTTTTCCTAGCCATACATAGTGGAAAAGCTTTTTGCCGAGGTGTAGATGAGAAGAGGAGCTAAAGAGGAAGGTAGGATGCTCTCCGGAGGTAAGAGCCGCTGCCGGGCGTCTTTCGGCAGAAGCCGCGCTAAGGAGAGCACTGTGAGCGGCACAATCGTCTTTGCGCGAAGAAGCCGCTTCTTGGGCTCCGGCAGCCGGCGAGAGCGGCAGCTTCGGGAAGGTGAAGAAGCAAGCTGTACAACACTGGGATTGTGTGCGCACCTTGCCAACTGATAGAAAACAGTACCTTTGCACTCTCCTGACTTTTCCAATCACAGGAACATTCGATTGGAAGCTGTTTTGGACAACTTTTCTTTTCTTCCTGCCAAACACTTGGCAGACATCCGTGCAACTTCTAGAACACGAGGGGAGATGTTTTCTGTGCTGGCACAGTTTTTCCTAGCCAGACATAGTGGAAAAGCTTGTTGCCGAGGTGTAGATGAGAAGAGGAGCTAAAGAGGAAGGTAGGATGCTCTCCGGAGGTAAGAGCCGCTGCCGGGCGTCTTTCGGCAGAAGCCGCGCTAAGGAGAGCACTGTGAGCGGCACAATCGTCTTTGCGCGAAGAAGCCGCTTCTTGGGCTCCGGCAGCCGGCGAGAGCGGCAGCTTCGGGAAGGTGAAGAAGCAAGCTGTACAACACTGGGATTGTGTGCGCACCTTGCCAACTGATAGAAAACAGTACCTTTGCACTCTCCTGACTTTTCCAATCACAGGAACATTCGATTGGAAGCTGTTTTGGACAACTTTTCTTTTCTTCCTGCCAAACACTTGGCAGACATCCGTGCAACTTCTAGAACACGAGGGGAGATGTTTTCTGTGCTGGCACAGTTTTTCCTAGCCAGACATAGTGGAAAAGCTTATTGCCGAGGTGTAGATGAGAAGAGGAGCTAAAGAGGAAGGTAGGATGCTCTCCGGAGCTAAGAGCCGCTGCCGGGCGTCTTTCGGCAGAAGCCGCGCTAAGGAGAGCACTGTGAGCGGCACAATCGTCTTTGCGCGAAGAAGCCGCTTCTTGGGCTCCGGCAGCCGGCGAGAGCGGCAGCTTCGGGAAGGTGAAGAAGCAAGCTGTACCACACTGGGATTGTGTGCGCACCTTGCCAACTGATAGAAAACAGTACCTTTGCACTCTCCTGACTTTTCCAATCACAGGAACATTCGATTGGAAGCTGTTTTGGACAACTTTTTCTTCCTGCCAAACACTTGGCAGACATCCGTGCAACTTCTAGAACACGAGGGGAGATGTTTTCTGTGCTGGCACAGTTTTTCCTAGCCAGACATAGTGGAAAAGCTTGTTGCCGAGGTGTAGATGAGAAGAGGAGCTAAAGAGGAAGGTAGGATGCTCTCCGGAGGTAAGAGCCGCTGCCGGGCGTCTTTCGGCAGAAGCCGCGCTAGGGAGAGCACTGTGAGCGGCACAATCGTCTTTGCGCGAAGAAGCCGCTTCTTGGGCTCCGGCAGCCGGCGAGAGCGGCAGCTTCGGGAAGGTGAAGAAGCAAGCTGTACAACACTGGGATTGTGTGCGCACCTTGCCAACTGATAGAAAACAGTACCTTTGCACTCTCCTGACTTTTCCAATCACAGGAACATTCGATTGGAAGCTGTTTTGGACAACTTTTCTTTTCTTCCTGCCAAACACTTGGCAGACATCCGTGCAACTTCTAGAACACGATGGGAGATGTTTTCTGTGCTGGCACAGTTTTTCCTAGCCAGACATAGTGGAAAAGCTTATTGCCGAGGTGTAGATGAGAAGAGGAGCTAAAGAGGAAGGTAGGATGCTCTCCGGAGGTAAGAGCCGCTGCCGGGCGTCTTTCGGCAGAAGCCGCGCTAAGGAGAGCACTGTGAGCGGCACAATCGTCTTTGCGCGAAGAAGCCGCTTCTTGGGCTCCGGCAGCCGGCGAGAGCGGCAGCTTCGGGAAGGTGAAGAAGCAAGCTGTACAACACTGGGATTGTGTGCGCACCTTGCCAACTGATAGAAAACAGTACCTTTGCACTCTCCTGACTTTTCCAATCACAGGAACATTCGATTGGAAGCTGTTTTGGACAACTTTTCTTTTCTTCCTGCCAAACACTTGGCAGACATCCGTGCAACTTCTAGAACACGATGGGAGATGTTTTCTGTGCTGGCACAGTTTTTCCTAGCCAGACATAGTGGAAAAGCTTGTTGCCGAGGTGTAGATGAGAAGAGGAGCTAAAGAGGAAGGTAGGATGCTCTCCGGAGCTAAGAGCCGCTGCCGGGCGTCTTTCGGCAGAAGCCGCGCTAAGGAGAGCACTGTGAGCGGCACAATCGTCTTTGCGCGAAGAAGCCGCTTCTTGGGCTCCGGCAGCCGGCGAGAGCGGCAGCTTCGGGAAGGTGAAGAAGCAAGCTGTACAACACTGGGATTGTGTGCGCACCTTGCCAACTGATAGAAAACAGTACCTTTGCACTCTCCTGACTTTTCCAATCACAGGAACATTCGATTGGAAGCTGTTTTGGACAACTTTTCTTTTCTTCCTGCCAAACACTTGGCAGACATCCGTGCAACTTCTAGAACACGAGGGGAGATGTTTCTGTGCTGGCACAGTTTTTCCTAGCCAGACATAGTGGAAAAGCTTGTTGCCGAGGTGTAGATGAGAAGAGGAGCTAAAGAGGAAGGTAGGATGCTCTCCGGAGGTAAGAGCCGCTGCCGGGCGTCTTTCGGCAGAAGCCGCGCTAAGGAGAGCACTGTGAGCGGCACAATCGTCTTTGCGCGAAGAAGCCGCTTCTTGGGCTCCGGCAGCCGGCGAGAGCGGCAGCTTCGGAAGGTGAAGAAGCAAGCTGTACAACACTGGGATTGTGTGCGCACCTTGCCAACTGATAGAAAACAGTACCTTTGCACTCTCCTGACTTTTCCAATCACAGGAACATTCGATTGGAAGCTGTTTTGGACAACTTTTCTTTTCTTCCTGCCAAACACTTGGCAGACATCCGTGCAACTTCTAGAACACGAGGGGAGATGTTTTCTGTGCTGGCACAGTTTTTCCTAGCCAGACATAGTGGAAAAGCTTGTTGCCGAGGTGTAGATGAGAAGAGGAGCTAAAGAGGAAGGTAGGATGCTCTCCGGAGGTAAGAGCCGCTGCCGGGCGTCTTTCGGCAGAAGCCGCGCTAAGGAGAGCACTGTGAGCGGCACAATCGTCTTTGCGCGAAGAAGCCGCTTCTTGGGCTCCGGCAGCCGGCGAGAGCGGCAGCTTCGGGAAGGTGAAGAAGCAAGCTGTACAACACTGGGATTGTGTGCGCACCTTGCCAACTGATAGAAAACAGTACCTTTGCACTCTCCTGACTTTTCCAATCACAGGAACATTCGATTGGAAGCTGTTTTGGACAACTTTTCTTTTCTTCCTGCCAAACACTTGGCAGACATCCGTGCAACTTCTAGAACACGAGGGGAGATGTTTTCTGTGCTGGCACAGTTTTTCCTAGCCAGACATAGTGGAAAAGCTTGTTGCCGAGGTGTAGATGAGAAGAGGAGCTAAAGAGGAAGGTAGGATGCTCTCCGGAGGTAAGAGCCGCTGCCGGGCGTCTTTCGGCAGAAGCCGCGCTAAGGAGAGCACTGTGAGCGGCACAATCGTCTTTGCGCGAAGAAGCCGCTTCTTGGGCTCCGGCAGCCGGCGAGAGCGGCAGCTTCGGGAAGGTGAAGAAGCAAGCTGTACAACACTGGGATTGTGTGCGCACCTTGCCAACTGATAGAAAACAGTACCTTTGCACTCTCCTGACTTTTCCAATCACAGGAACATTCGATTGGAAGCTGTTTTGGACAACTTTTCTTTTCTTCCTGCCAAACACTTGGCAGACATCCGTGCAACTTCTAGAACACGAGGGGAGATGTTTTCTGTGCTGGCACAGTTTTTCCTAGCCAGACATAGTGGAAAAGCTTGTTGCCGAGGTGTAGATGAGAAGAGGAGCTAAAGAGGAAGGTAGGATGCTCTCCGGAGGTAAGAGCCGCTGCCGGGCGTCTTTCGGCAGAAGCCGCGCTAAGGAGAGCACTGTGAGCGGCACAATCGTCTTTGCGCGAAGAAGCCGCTTCTTGGGCTCCGGCAGCCGGCGAGAGCGGCAGCTTCGGGAAGGTGAAGAAGCAAGCTGTACAACACTGGGATTGTGTGCGCACCTTGCCAACTGATAGAAAACAGTACCTTTGCACTCTCCTGACTTTTCCAATCACAGGAACATTCGATTGGAAGCTGTTTTGGACAACTTTTCTTTTCTTCCTGCCAAACACTTGGCAGACATCCGTGCAACTTCTAGAACACGAGGGGAGATGTTTTCTGTGCTGGCACAGTTTTTCCTAGCCAGACATAGTGGAAAAGCTTGTTGCCGAGGTGTAGATGAGAAGAGGAGCTAAAGAGGAAGGTAGGATGCTCTCCGGAGGTAAGAGCCGCTGCCGGGCGTCTTTCGGCAGAAGCCGCGCTAAGGAGAGCACTGTGAGCGGCACAATCGTCTTTGCGCGAAGAAGCCGCTTCTTGGGCTCCGGCAGCCGGCGAGAGCGGCAGCTTCGGGAAGGTGAAGAAGCAAGCTGTACCACACTGGGATTGTGTGCGCACCTTGCCAACTGATAGAAAACAGTACCTTTGCACTCTCCTGACTTTTCCAATCACAGGAACATTCGATTGGAAGCTGTTTTGGACAACTTTTCTTTTCTTCCTGCCAAACACTTGGCAGACATCCGTGCAACTTCTAGAACACGAGGGGAGATGTTTTCTGTGCTGGCACAGTTTTTCCTAGCCAGACATAGTGGAAAAGCTTGTTGCCGAGGTGTAGATGAGAAGAGGAGCTAAAGAGGAAGGTAGGATGCTCTCCGGAGGTAAGAGCCGCTGCCGGGCGTCTTTCGGCAGAAGCCGCGCTAAGGAGAGCACTGTGAGCGGCACAATCGTCTTTGCGCGAAGAAGCCGCTTCTTGGGCTCCGGCAGCCGGCGAGAGCGGCAGCTTCGGGAAGGTGAAGAAGCAAGCTGTACAACACTGGGATTGTGTGCGCACCTTGCCAACTGATAGAAAACAGTACCTTTGCACTCTCCTGACTTTTCCAATCACAGGAACATTCGATTGGAAGCTGTTTTGGACAACTTTTCTTTTCTTCCTGCCAAACACTTGGCAGACATCCGTGCAACTTCTAGAACACGAGGGGAGATGTTTTCTGTGCTGGCACAGTTTTTCCTAGCCAGACATAGTGGAAAAGCTTGTTGCCGAGGTGTAGATGAGAAGAGGAGCTAAAGAGGAAGGTAGGATGCTCTCCGGAGGTAAGAGCCGCTGCCGGGCGTCTTTCGGCAGAAGCCGCGCTAAGGAGAGCACTGTGAGCGGCACAATCGTCTTTGCGCGAAGAAGCCGCTTCTTGGGCTCCGGCAGCCGGCGAGAGCGGCAGCTTCGGGAAGGTGAAGAAGCAAGCTGTACAACACTGGGATTGTGTGCGCACCTTGCCAACTGATAGAAAACAGTACCTTTGCACTCTCCTGACTTTTCCAATCACAGGAACATTCGATTGGAAGCTGTTTTGGACAACTTTTCTTTTCTTCCTGCCAAACACTTGGCAGACATCCGTGCAACTTCTAGAACACGAGGGGAGATGTTTTCTGTGCTGGCACAGTTTTTCCTAGCCAGACATAGTGGAAAAGCTTGTTGCCGAGGTGTAGATGAGAAGAGGAGCTAAAGAGGAAGGTAGGATGCTCTCCGGAGGTAAGAGCCGCTGCCGGGCGTCTTTCGGCAGAAGCCGCGCTAGGGAGAGCACTGTGAGCGGCACAATCGTCTTTGCGCGAAGAAGCCGCTTCTTGGGCTCCGGCAGCCGGCGAGAGCGGCAGCTTCGGGAAGGTGAAGAAGCAAGCTGTACCACACTGGGATTGTGTGCGCACCTTGCCAACTGATAGAAAACAGTACCTTTGCACTCTCCTGACTTTTCCAATCACAGGAACATTCGATTGGAAGCTGTTTTGGACAACTTTTCTTTTCTTCCTGCCAAACACTTGGCAGACATCCGTGCAACTTCTAGAACACGAGGGGAGATGTTTTCTGTGCTGGCACAGTTTTTCCTAGCCAGACATAGTGGAAAAGCTTGTTGCCGAGGTGTAGATGAGAAGAGGAGCTAAAGAGGAAGGTAGGATGCTCTCCGGAGGTAAGAGCCGCTGCCGGGCGTCTTTCGGCAGAAGCCGCGCTAAGGAGAGCACTGTGAGCGGCACAATCGTCTTTGCGCGAAGAAGCCGCTTCTTGGGCTCCGGCAGCCGGCGAGAGCGGCAGCTTCGGGAAGGTGAAGAAGCAAGCTGTACAACACTGGGATTGTGTGCGCACCTTGCCAACTGATAGAAAACAGTACCTTTGCACTCTCCTGACTTTTCCAATCACAGGAACATTCGATTGGAAGCTGTTTTGGACAACTTTTCTTTTCTTCCTGCCAAACACTTGGCAGACATCCGTGCAACTTCTAGAACACGATGGGAGATGTTTTCTGTGCTGGCACAGTTTTTCCTAGCCAGACATAGTGGAAAAGCTTGTTGCCGAGGTGTAGATGAGAAGAGGAGCTAAAGAGGAAGGTAGGATGCTCTCCGGAGGTAAGAGCCGCTGCCGGGCGTCTTTCGGCAGAAGCCGCGCTAAGGAGAGCACTGTGAGCGGCACAATCGTCTTTGCGCGAAGAAGCCGCTTCTTGGGCTCCGGCAGCCGGCGAGAGCGGCAGCTTCGGGAAGGTGAAGAAGCAAGCTGTACAACACTGGGATTGTGTGCGCACCTTGCCAACTGATAGAAAACAGTACCTTTGCACTCTCCTGACTTTTCCAATCACAGGAACATTCGATTGGAAGCTGTTTTGGACAACTTTTCTTTTCTTCCTGCCAAACACTTGGCAGACATCCGTGCAACTTCTAGAACACGATGGGAGATGTTTTCTGTGCTGGCACAGTTTTTCCTAGCCAGACATAGTGGAAAAGCTTGTTGCCGAGGTGTAGATGAGAAGAGGAGCTAAAGAGGAAGGTAGGATGCTCTCCGGAGGTAAGAGCCGCTGCCGGGCGTCTTTCGGCAGAAGCCGCGCTAAGGAGAGCACTGTGAGCGGCACAATCGTCTTTGCGCGAAGAAGCCGCTTCTTGGGCTCCGGCAGCCGGCGAGAGCGGCAGCTTCGGGAAGGTGAAGAAGCAAGCTGTACAACACTGGGATTGTGTGCGCACCTTGCCAACTGATAGAAAACAGTACCTTTGCACTCTCCTGACTTTTCCAATCACAGGAACATTCGATTGGAAGCTGTTTTGGACAACTTTTCTTTTCTTCCTGCCAAACACTTGGCAGACATCCGTGCAACTTCTAGAACACGATGGGAGATGTTTTCTGTGCTGGCACAGTTTTTCCTAGCCAGACATAGTGGAAAAGCTTGTTGCCGAGGTGTAGATGAGAAGAGGAGCTAAAGAGGAAGGTAGGATGCTCTCCGGAGGTAAGAGCCGCTGCCGGGCGTCTTTCGGCAGAAGCCGCGCTAAGGAGAGCACTGTGAGCGGCACAATCGTCTTTGCGCGAAGAAGCCGCTTCTTGGGCTCCGGCAGCCGGCGAGAGCGGCAGCTTCGGGAAGGTGAAGAAGCAAGCTGTACAACACTGGGATTGTGTGCGCACCTTGCCAACTGATAGAAAACAGTACCTTTGCACTCTCCTGACTTTTCCAATCACAGGAACATTCGATTGGAAGCTGTTTTGGACAACTTTTCTTTTCTTCCTGCCAAACACTTGGCAGACATCCGTGCAACTTCTAGAACACGATGGGAGATGTTTTCTGTGCTGGCACAGTTTTTCCTAGCCAGACATAGTGGAAAAGCTTGTTGCCGAGGTGTAGATGAGAAGAGGAGCTAAAGAGGAAGGTAGGATGCTCTCCGGAGGTAAGAGCCGCTGCCGGGCGTCTTTCGGCAGAAGCCGCGCTAAGGAGAGCACTGTGAGCGGCACAATCGTCTTTGCGCGAAGAAGCCGCTTCTTGGGCTCCGGCAGCCGGCGAGAGCGGCAGCTTCGGGAAGGTGAAGAAGCAAGCTGTACAACACTGGGATTGTGTGCGCACCTTGCCAACTGATAGAAAACAGTACCTTTGCACTCTCCTGACTTTTCCAATCACAGGAACATTCGATTGGAAGCTGTTTTGGACAACTTTTCTTTTCTTCCTGCCAAACACTTGGCAGACATCCGTGCAACTTCTAGAACACGAGGGGAGATGTTTTCTGTGCTGGCACAGTTTTTCCTAGCCAGACATAGTGGAAAAGCTTGTTGCCGAGGTGTAGATGAGAAGAGGAGCTAAAGAGGAAGGTAGGATGCTCTCCGGAGGTAAGAGCCGCTGCCGGGCGTCTTTCGGCAGAAGCCGCGCTAAGGAGAGCACTGTGAGCGGCACAATCGTCTTTGCGCGAAGAAGCCGCTTCTTGGGCTCCGGCAGCCGGCGAGAGCGGCAGCTTCGGGAAGGTGAAGAAGCAAGCTGTACAACACTGGGATTGTGTGCGCACCTTGCCAACTGATAGAAAACAGTACCTTTGCACTCTCCTGACTTTTCCAATCACAGGAACATTCGATTGGAAGCTGTTTTGGACAACTTTTCTTTTCTTCCTGCCAAACACTTGGCAGACATCCGTGCAACTTCTAGAACACGAGGGGAGATGTTTTCTGTGCTGGCACAGTTTTTCCTAGCCAGACATAGTGGAAAAGCTTGTTGCCGAGGTGTAGATGAGAAGAGGAGCTAAAGAGGAAGGTAGGATGCTCTCCGGAGGTAAGAGCCGCTGCCGGGCGTCTTTCGGCAGAAGCCGCGCTAAGGAGAGCACTGTGAGCGGCACAATCGTCTTTGCGCGAAGAAGCCGCTTCTTGGGCTCCGGCAGCCGGCGAGAGCGGCAGCTTCGGGAAGGTGAAGAAGCAAGCTGTACCACACTGGGATTGTGTGCGCACCTTGCCAACTGATAGAAAACAGTACCTTTGCACTCTCCTGACTTTTCCAATCACAGGAACATTCGATTGGAAGCTGTTTTGGACAACTTTTCTTTTCTTCCTGCCAAACACTTGGCAGACATCCGTGCAACTTCTAGAACACGAGGGGAGATGTTTTCTGTGCTGGCACAGTTTTTCCTAGCCATACATAGTGGAAAAGCTTTTTGCCGAGGTGTAGATGAGAAGAGGAGCTAAAGAGGAAGGTAGGATGCTCTCCGGAGGTAAGAGCCGCTGCCGGGCGTCTTTCGGCAGAAGCCGCGCTAAGGAGAGCACTGTGAGCGGCACAATCGTCTTTGCGCGAAGAAGCCGCTTCTTGGGCTCCGGCAGCCGGCGAGAGCGGCAGCTTCGGGAAGGTGAAGAAGCAAGCTGTACAACACTGGGATTGTGTGCGCACCTTGCCAACTGATAGAAAACAGTACCTTTGCACTCTCCTGACTTTTCCAATCACAGGAACATTCGATTGGAAGCTGTTTTGGACAACTTTTCTTTTCTTCCTGCCAAACACTTGGCAGACATCCGTGCAACTTCTAGAACACGAGGGAGATGTTTTCTGTGCTGGCACAGTTTTTTCCTAGCCAGACATAGTGGAAAAGCTTTTTGCCGAGGTGTAGATGAGAAGAGGAGCTAAAGAGGAAGGTAGGATGCTCTCCGGAGGTAAGAGCCGCTGCCGGGCGTCTTTCGGCAGAAGCCGCGCTAAGGAGAGCACTGTGAGCGGCACAATCGTCTTTGCGCGAAGAAGCCGCTTCTTGGGCTCCGGCAGCCGGCGAGAGCGGCAGCTTCGGGAAGGTGAAGAAGCAAGCTGTACAACACTGGGATTGTGTGCGCACCTTGCCAACTGATAGAAAACAGTACCTTTGCACTCTCCTGACTTTTCCAATCACAGGAACATTCGATTGGAAGCTGTTTTGGACAACTTTTCTTTTCTTCCTGCCAAACACTTGGCAGACATCCGTGCAACTTCTAGAACACGAGGGGAGATGTTTTCTGTGCTGGCACAGTTTTTCCTAGCCAGACATAGTGGAAAAGCTTGTTGCCGAGGTGTAGATGAGAAGAGGAGCTAAAGAGGAAGGTAGGATGCTCTCCGGAGGTAAGAGCCGCTGCCGGGCGTCTTTCGGCAGAAGCCGCGCTAAGGAGAGCACTGTGAGCGGCACAATCGTCTTTGCGCGAAGAAGCCGCTTCTTGGGCTCCGGCAGCCGGCGAGAGCGGCAGCTTCGGGAAGGTGAAGAAGCAAGCTGTACAACACTGGGATTGTGTGCGCACCTTGCCAACTGATAGAAAACAGTACCTTTGCACTCTCCTGACTTTTCCAATCACAGGAACATTCGATTGGAAGCTGTTTTGGACAACTTTTCTTTCTTCCTGCCAAACACTTGGCAGACATCCGTGCAACTTCTAGAACACGAGGGGAGATGTTTTCTGTGCTGGCACAGTTTTTCCTAGCCAGACATAGTGGAAAAGCTTATTGCCGAGGTGTAGATGAGAAGAGGAGCTAAAGAGGAAGGTAGGATGCTCTCCGGAGCTAAGAGCCGCTGCCGGGCGTCTTTCGGCAGAAGCCGCGCTAAGGAGAGCACTGTGAGCGGCACAATCGTCTTTGCGCGAAGAAGCCGCTTCTTGGGCTCCGGCAGCCGGCGAGAGCGGCAGCTTCGGGAAGGTGAAGAAGCAAGCTGTACCACACTGGGATTGTGTGCGCACCTTGCCAACTGATAGAAAACAGTACCTTTGCACTCTCCTGACTTTTCCAATCACAGGAACATTCGATTGGAAGCTGTTTTGGACAACTTTTCTTCCTGCCAAACACTTGGCAGACATCCGTGCAACTTCTAGAACACGAGGGGAGATGTTTTCTGTGCTGGCACAGTTTTTCCTAGCCAGACATAGTGGAAAAGCTTGTTGCCGAGGTGTAGATGAGAAGAGGAGCTAAAGAGGAAGGTAGGATGCTCTCCGGAGGTAAGAGCCGCTGCCGGGCGTCTTTCGGCAGAAGCCGCGCTAGGAGAGCACTGTAAGCGGCACAATCGTCTTTGCGCGAAGAAGCCGCTTCTTGGGCTCCGGCAGCCGGCGAGAGCGGCAGCTTCGGGAAGGTGAAGAAGCAAGCTGTACAACACTGGGATTGTGTGCGCACCTTGCCAACTGATAGAAAACAGTACCTTTGCACTCTCCTGACTTTTCCAATCACAGGAACATTCGATTGGAAGCTGTTTTGGACAACTTTCTTTTCTTCCTGCCAAACACTTGGCAGACATCCGTGCAACTTCTAGAACACGATGGGAGATGTTTTCTGTGCTGGCACAGTTTTTCCTAGCCAGACATAGTGGAAAAGCTTATTGCCGAGGTGTAGATGAGAAGAGGAGCTAAAGAGGAAGGTAGGATGCTCTCCGGAGGTAAGAGCCGCTGCCGGGCGTCTTTCGGCAGAAGCCGCGCTAAGGAGAGCACTGTGAGCGGCACAATCGTCTTTGCGCGAAGAAGCCGCTTCTTGGGCTCCGGCAGCCGGCGAGAGCGGCAGCTTCGGGAAGGTGAAGAAGCAAGCTGTACAACACTGGGATTGTGTGCGCACCTTGCCAACTGATAGAAAACAGTACCTTTGCACTCTCCTGACTTTTCCAATCACAGGAACATTCGATTGGAAGCTGTTTTGGACAACTTTTCTTTTCTTCCTGCCAAACACTTGGCAGACATCCGTGCTAACTTCTAGAACACGATGGGAGATGTTTTCTGTGCTGGCACAGTTTTTCCTAGCCAGACATAGTGGAAAAGCTTGTTGCCGAGGTGTAGATGAGAAGAGGAGCTAAAGAGGAAGGTAGGATGCTCTCCGGAGCTAAGAGCCGCTGCCGGGCGTCTTTCGGCAGAAGCCGCGCTAAGGAGAGCACTGTGAGCGGCACAATCGTCTTTTGCGCGAAGAAGCCGCTTCTTGGGCTCCGGCAGCCGGCGAGAGCGGCAGCTTCGGGAAGGTGAAGAAGCAAGCTGTACAACACTGGGATTGTGTGCGCAACCTTGCCAACTGATAGAAAACAGTACCTTTGCACTCTCCTGACTTTTCCAATCACAGGAACATTCA
>NC_086223.1:2500-5000 GCF_035770615.1 Melospiza melodia melodia
CCTAACCCTAACCCTAACCCTAACCCTAACCCTAACCCTAACCCTAACCCTAACCCTAACCCTAACCCTAACCCTAACCCTAACCCTAACCCTAACCCTAACCCTAACCCTAACCCTAACCCTAACCCTAACCCTAACCCTAACCCTAACCCTAACCCTAACCCTAACCCTAACCCTAACCCTAACCCTAACCCTAACCCTAACCCTAACCCTAACCCTAACCCTAACCCTAACCCTAACCCTAACCCTAACCCTAACCCTAACCCTAACCCTAACCCTAACCCTAACCCTAACCCTAACCCTAACCCTAACCCTAACCCTAACCCTAACCCTAACCCTAACCCTAACCTAACCCTAACCCTAACCCTAACCCTAACCCTAACCCTAACCCTAACCCTAACCCTAACCCTAACCTAACCCTAACCTAACCCTAACCCTAACCCTAACCCTAACCCTAACCCTAACCCTAACCCTAACCCTAACCCTAACCCTAACCCTAACCCTAACCCTAACCCTAACCCTAACCCTAACCCTAACCCTAACCCTAACCCTAACCCTAACCCTAACCCTAACCCTAACCCTAACCCTAACCCTAACCCTAACCCTAACCCTAACCCTAACCCTAACCCTAACCCTAACCCTAACCCTAACCCTAACCCTAACCCTAACCCTAACCCTAACCCTAACCCTAACCCTAACCCTAACCCTAACCCTAACCCTAACCCTAACCCTAACCCTAACCCTAACCCTAACCCTAACCCTAACCCTAACCCTAACCCTAACCCTAACCCTAACCCTAACCCTAACCCTAACCCTAACCCTAACCCTAACCCTAACCCTAACCCTAACCCTAACCCTAACCCTAACCCTAACCCTAACCCTAACCCTAACCCTAACCCTAACCCTAACCCTAACCCTAACCCTAACCCTAACCCTAACCCTAACCCTAACCCTAACCCTAACCCTAACCCTAACCCTAACCCTAACCCTAACCCTAACCCTAACCCTAACCCTAACCCTAACCCTAACCCTAACCCTAACCCTAACCCTAACCCTAACCCTAACCCTAACCCTAACCCTAACCCTAACCCTAACCCTAACCCTAACCCTAACCCTAACCCTAACCCTAACCCTAACCCTAACCCTAACCCTAACCCTAACCCTAACCCTAACCCTAACCCTAACCCTAACCCTAACCCTAACCCTAACCCTAACCCTAACCTAACCCTAACCCTAACCCTAACCCTAACCCTAACCCTAACCCTAACCCTAACCCTAACCCTAACCCTAACCCTAACCCTAACCCTAACCCTAACCCTAACCCTAACCCTAACCCTAACCCTAACCCTAACCCTAACCCTAACCCTAACCCTAACCCTAACCCTAACCCTAACCCTAACCCTAACCCTAACCCTAACCCTAACCCTAACCCTAACCCTAACCCTAACCCTAACCCTAACCCTAACCCTAACCCTAACCCTAACCCTAACCCTAACCCTAACCCTAACCCTAACCCTAACCCTAACCCTAACCCTAACCCTAACCCTAACCCTAACCCTAACCCTAACCCTAACCCTAACCCTAACCCTAACCCTAACCCTAACCCTAACCCTAACCCTAACCCTAACCCTAACCCTAACCCTAACCCTAACCCTAACCCTAACCCTAACCCTAACCCTAACCCTAACCCTAACCCTAACCCTAACCCTAACCCTAACCCTAACCCTAACCCTAACCCTAACCCTAACCCTAACCCTAACCCTAACCCTAACCCTAACCCTAACCCTAACCCTAACCCTAACCCTAACCCTAACCCTAACCCTAACCCTAACCCTAACCCTAACCCTAACCCTAACCCTAACCCTAACCCTAACCCTAACCCTAACCCTAACCCTAACCCTAACCCTAACCCTAACCCTAACCCTAACCCTAACCCTAACCCTAACCCTAACCCTAACCCTAACCCTAACCCTAACCCTAACCCTAACCCTAACCCTAACCCTAACCCTAACCCTAACCCTAACCCTAACCCTAACCCTAACCCTAACCCTAACCCTAACCCTAACCCTAACCCTAACCCTAACCCTAACCCTAACCCTAACCCTAACCCTAACCCTAACCCTAACCCTAACCCTAACCCTAACCCTAACCCTAACCCTAACCCTAACCCTAACCCTAACCCTAACCCTAACCCTAACCCTAACCCTAACCCTAACCCTAACCCTAACCCTAACCCTAACCCTAACCCTAACCCTAACCCTAACCCTAACCCTAACCCTAACCCTAACCCTAACCCTAACCCTAACCCTAACCCTAACCCTAACCCTAACCCTAACCCTAACCCTAACCCTAACCCTAACCCTAACCCTAACCCTAACCCTAACCCTAACCCTAACCCTAACCCTAACCCTAACCCTAACCCTAACCCTAACCCTAACCCTAACCCTAACCCTAACCCTAACCCTAACCCTAACCCTAACCCTAACCCTAACCCTAACCC